>NC_045975.1:5832222-5852222 GCF_010909765.2 Amblyraja radiata | reverse complement strand
CAGATACCTGCTAATGGGATAACGTTGATGAATCTGCCAGAGGGAGAAATTTAGAACTCAACAGAGGAGGACAAAGGGGTTAATTAAGAGGTGGACAAAAGAGCATGAAGGAAAGCTTGTGGGGAATATAAAAAAATGACTGTAAAAGCTTCTTTAGATATGTACATAAAAAGAAAAGATTAGTTAAAACAAATGTAAGTCACTTTCAATCAGAGACAGGTGAATTTATAATGGGAAACAAGGAAATGGCAGAACAGTTAAACCAGTACTGTACTTTGGTTCTGTCTTCACTAAGGAAAACACAACCAATCTCCCAGAAATACTAGGGGACTGAGGATCTAGTGGGCGGGAGGAACTGAAAGGAATCCACATTGGTCAGAAAATGGTGTTCGGTAAACTGTTGGGACTGAAGGCAGATAAAACACCAGGGCCCGATGGTCTGCATCCCAGAGTACTCAAGGAGGTGGCCCTAGAAATCGTGGATGCATTGGTGATCATTTTTCAAAGTTCTCTCGACTCTCCTGTGGACTGGAGCGTAGCCAATGTAACCCCACTTTTTAAGAAAGGAGGGAGAGAGAAAACAGGGAATTATAGACCAGTTAGCCTTACATCGGTAGTGGGGAAGATGCTGGAGTCGATTGTTAAAGATGTTATAGCAGCGCATTTGGAAAGCAGTGACAGAATCGTTCAAAGCCAGCATGGATTTATGAAGGGGAAATCATGCTGGACTAATATCCTGTAATTTTTGGAGGATGTAACAAGTAGAATGGATTAGGGAGAGCCTGTGGATGTGGTGTATCTGGACTTTCAACTGCAAGGAGGCCCTACTGCAGTTGTACAGGGCCCTGGTGAGACCGCATTACGCTGCATAGGTTCACCAGGTTAATTCCCGGGATGGCAGAACTGACATATGATGAAAGAATGGGTCGACTGGGCTTGTATTCACTGGAATTTAGAAGGATGAGAGGGCATCTTATAGAAACATTTTAAATTCTCAAAGGATTGGACAGGCTAGGTGCAGGAAAAAAAATCCTGATGTTGGGGGAGTCCAGAAGCAGGCGTTCTGTCTTTATCTCACCACATCACCATCTATATCTCTCGTTTCCCTTATCCCAAACCAGCCTGAAGAAGGGTCTCAACCCGAAAAATGTCACCCATTCCTTCTCTCCAGAGATGATGTCTGTCCCGCTAATGAATGGCGGTGCTGGCTCGAAGGGCCGAACGGCCTACTCCTGCACCCATTGTCTCTGCTTCTATGTTTCTATGATTCCGTGGAATATCTCTAAACTAAACATAACAGTGCCTGGGTTTAATCCCGTGAGGCGGTTTGAGAGAAGCTGATGGTCTGCGGACGTGACTGTCACATGCATCACGAGGAATTAACAAACAAACATAGCCTCGCAGCCAGGGGTTAAAGGAAGCCAGCGACTGATTGCATTGCTATGTTTGTGGGGGTCACTTCACTGATAAATCACCGTGGAGCAGCCAACGCTTTTAGATCCTGCCCCAGGCACGTTTAAAATAAATATACCAAAGGTTTGTGTGATTAGTGGAGATAATTGCAGGCACCCACGATCAATTAGCTATAAGTCTCGATCAATTACTGTTCAAAAAAGCCCTTGTAATTGTTACCATGCCTTTTCTGGCTGGTTTTAGCCGTGGTGAGGACTGCGTGAAATGCTGGGTATTTCTGACGCATTTGAGGTCATTCTGTTCGCCAAATCTAATCCTTGTAAATGATGGTTCCATCAGCACACTGCCGCCCAGATTTGTAGTGAGATGAGTCTGATTTGTAGGTTAATTTGCTTGGTATAATTGTAAATTTTCCCTAGTGTGTGTCAGATAGTGTTATTGTGTGGGGATCGCTGGTCGGCGCGGACTCGGTGGGCCGAAGGGCCTGTTTCCGTTCTGTATCTCCAAACTAAACCAAACTAATACGTGGAAGATAGACACAAAATGCTGGAGTAACTCAGCGGGACAGGCAGCATCTCTGGAGATGTTTCGGGTCGAGACTTTCAGTCTGATAGGGTATCCATTTATGGGTGTGATATGGGTCTGGTACCATTTTTTTTAAAAAGTTGACTTAAATTCTTCTAAGTGTGTGGGATCACGAAGATCTCAAGTAACTCTATGACATTCAGCAAGCAGCAAGGCAAGTCCAATGGCAACTTCAAATCCTGACTTTCCAGTGTGGCTTCTTTAAGGTTTGATGCCAAGACCACATATTAGTTGAGGAAAGAACTGCAGATGCTGGTTTATATCGAAGATAGACACACAATGCTGGAGTAACTCAGTGGGACAGACAGCATCTCTGGAGAGAAGGAATGGGAGACGTTTCGGGTCGAGGCCCTTCTTCGGACTGAACTAGGGTTTCGAAAATGGGTCCCCTATCAGACTGAAGAGGGGTCTGAAACGTCCTTAAACGTCACCCATTCCTTCTCTCCGGAGATGCTGCCTGTCCCGCTGAGTTACTCCAGCATTCTGTGTCTATCTTCCACATATTAGTTTAGTTTAGTTTAGAGATACAGCGTGGAAACAGGCCCTTCGGCCCACCGACCAGCGATCCCCGCACACTAACACTATCCTACACACACACTAGGGACAATTTACAATTATACTACGCAAATTAACCTACAACCTGTGTAGGTTTTTTTTTTTTAAATGTTGCTTTTTTTTTACCTGCACTTTTTTAAACTATTCGTACTGTTTTTTATCAGGAACTAGATTGTTTTTTAATCGTTTTTATTTATGCGTGAAATGTTTAAGTTTTTATGTGCGATGCTCCGGTATTCCCTGGGAAACGTCTTCTCATTTTGCACTGTACAACTGTTGCTTTGCAAGAAGACAATAAAAGGATGATGAGGAAGGAACTGCAGATGCTGGTTTAAACCGAAGATGGACACAAAATGCTGGAGTAACTCAGCGTGTCTGGGGAGAAGGAATGGGTGGCATTTCGAGTCGCGACCCTTCTTCAGACCTGTAGGTCATCGGAGTGTTGGAGGAAACCGGAGCACCCGGAGAAAACCCACATGGTCACGGGGGGGGGAACGTACAAACTCCGCACAGACACGCACGGCAGTCAGGATCCAACCCGGGTCTCCGGCGCTGTAAGGCAGCAGCTCCACCCGCTGCACCACCGTGCCGCCCTATCTAAGGGTGAACAACGTACAGGCATGTTAGCTCAGTACTTGGCTGAAAAAGCAGATCAATGTCTCAAGACATGGTTGCCTTTCACTGAATTTCTGCAACAACAGAATGGTTAAACACAAATTTAACCCCAATGCCAGGGATGGGTGAGGGGGATGGGAGATATATCTCCATCTATTCTTTTCTTCTTTCCTCTTGCAATTCTTCGGTAGCTTAGGGGTCTTTTTCTTGCTTTCTATAAATTCTGTTCCTTCATTCTTTTCTTTTTTCTCCCTCTTTTTCTTTTTTTTTTTGATTTAAGTTTCAATGTTAATAATGAAGCTGTAAAATAATTGTATAACTGTTATGTCGATTGCCTTATCCCTGTATAATTGCTTCTAATAAAATAAATTGGAAAAAAAGTTCGCTCAGTACCTGTGGTCGGGATTCTGTGAGAAAGGAAGTGGTACATGGAAAATAATAATCAGAAACATCTTGCTTCAAAGATATAGAACTCGGAAATTCACACCTACACAACATACCAGGAATGTAATAACCAGATCTGGTCATAGTCAAGGATATAATTTCAAATGGCGGGGAACAGCAACATTTCACCAGGTTAATTCCTGACATGCTGAGTTTGTTATACAAGAAAACATTAAACCCGTTTAGTTTGTACTCTCTGGAGTTTAAAGTAATCAGAGGTGTTCTTGTTGAACAGAAAACGGTTCTATCAAGGTGTAGCTACACAATTCATGTCTCCCTTCACTGGGGCAGTCTCGAACCAAAGGTCGTAGTCTCAAACTAAAAGGTTGAACAGAAAAAGTCAGGACAGAAACAAAAGGACATTTTTCTCATTCCTTTTCATTCATAAGTTCAAAAGTTCATAAGTGATAGGAGTAGAATTATGCCACCTGGCCCATCAAGTCTACTCTGCCATTCAATCATGGCTGATCTATCTCTCCCTCCTCACCCCATTCTCCTGCCTTCTCCCCATAATCCCTGACTCCCATACTAATCAAGAATCTATCTATCTCTGCCTTAAATATGTCCACTGGCTTTGCCTCCACAGCCACCCGTGACAATGAATTCCACAGATTCACCGCCCTCTGACTAAAGAAATTCCCCCTCCTAAAGGAACGCCCTTTAATTCTGAGGCTATGACCTCTGGTCCTAGACTCTCCCACTAATGGAAACCCTCTCCCCACATCCACACTATTCAAGTCATTTTTTTGTTCTGTTGTACCTCCTCATGCCTCCAGTTTCCCAGTGCTCTGACTCTCAGTCTGAAGCAGGGACTTGACCCAAAATGTCATCGATTCCTTTTCTCCGGAGATGCTGCCCGATCCGCTGAGTTACTCCAGCAATTTGTGTCAATCTTCGGACATTTCTTTCACCATGCAAGTAGTGAATTTTTGGCATTTTCGACCCAAGAAACTCAGTAGGTGAATATACCCCAGCATATTCCAAAAAATTTTAGAAGGAACTGCAGATGCTGGAAAATCGAAGGTACACAAAAATGCTGGAGAAACTCAGCGGGTGCAGCAGCATCTATGGAGCGAAGGAAATAGGCAACGTTTCGGGTTTGAAGAAGGGTTTCGGCCCGAAACGTTGCCTATTTCCTTCGCTCCATAGATGTTGCTGCACCCGCTGAGTTTCTCCAGCATTTTTGTGTACCATAGACCAAAGAATTATCAGATACGAAGGAAACCAAATGATATGGAGCAAAACACAAAATGCTGGAGTAACTCAGTGGTTACCACTGATCCTCCAGCCCACCGAGTCCGTACCGACCAACAATCTCCGCACGCTAACACCATCCTACACACACACTAGGGACAATGAACAATGTCACCAAGCCAATTAACCTACAAACCTGTACGTCTTTGGAGTGTGGGAGGAAACCGGAGCACCCGGGGAAAACCCACACTGGTCACAGGGAGAAAGTACAGACTCCGTACAGACAGCACCCGTAGTCAGGATCGAACCCGGGTAATTGGCGCTGTAAGGCAGCAACTCTACCGCTGCGCCACCGTGCCGCCCATTATTGGAAGTCAATGATGAATTTAGGTTACTTCTGCCAGTCCTGACTCGTGACCACGTAGCATAAGACTTTTCCTTTTTGACCACGGAGTTATGTCGGTCAAGTGCATAGTGTAAGAATCACAATGGACTGCTCAATCCAAAACTGGAAACGGAAGAGGTCACTGGATTAAACATTTATTAGCATAAAGATTTGAGGTGCTAGACATAAAGAATTGGTTTATACTTTCTCAATGACTTTTGCAACATAGAAACATAGAAAGACAGAAAATAGGTGCAGGAGGAGGCCGTTTGGCCCTTCGAGCCAGCACCGCCATTCATTTTGATCAAGGCTGATCCTCAATCAGTAAAGGGCCTGTCCCACTTTCACGACTTAATTCACGACCTCTGCCAAGTTTGCCCTTGACTCATACTCCCAGCATGGTTGTCACGAGGTCATAGGAGATCGTAGGAGGTCGTAGGAGGTCGTAGGTAGGTCGTAGGGAGGTCGTGATGCTAGTCGTAGGTACTCGTGGCATCAAGTAGGTCGGGGCATTTTTCTAGCATGATGAAAATTGTCCACGAGTAAAAAAGGTCGTGAATTAGGTCGTGAAAGTGGGACACGCCCTCTACCCGTGCCTGCCTTCTCCCCGTATCCCTTGATTCCGCTAGCCCCTAGAGCTCTATCTAACTCTCTTTTAAATTCATCCAGTGAATTGGCTTCTACTGCCCTCTGTGGCAGGGAATTCCACAAATTCTCAACTTTGGATGAAAAAGTGTTATTCTCATCTCAGGTTTAAATGGCCTCCCCTCTATTCTTAGGCTGTGGCCCCTGGTTCTGGACTTCCCCCAACATTGGGAAAATATTTCCTGCATCTAGATTGTCTAGTCCTTTTATAATCTTAAAAGAAACCTCAGGACCTTAGTCAGAGGGTGGTGAATCTGCAGAATTCATTGCCACAGAAGGCTGTGGAGGCCAAGTCGGTGGATATTATTAAGGCAGAGATGGATAGATTCTTGATTAGTACGGGTGTCAAGGGTTATGGGGAGAAGGCAGGAGAATGGGGTTAGGTGGGAGAGATAGATCAGCCATGATTGAATGGCGGAGTAGACATGATGGGCCGAATGGCCTAATTCTACTCCTATTTCTTATTACCTTATGACTCCTTGTTGTCCTTTAAAACTACAATGAGATGTGAAGCCCGCGACTCCATAGATCCAGTCTTTGTAAGATAGGACTTTTTTTTTCATTCCACCAAAGGTTACGGGGAGAAGGCAGGAGAATGGGGTTGAGAGGGAAACATAGATCAGCCATGATCGAATGGTTATGCAGATTCGTTGGGCCGAATGGCCTAATTCTGTTCTTATACCTTATGGTCTTATTGTCTTATAATTTCGGTAACATATTTGTATATAACAATGCAATAAATCATCAGATAATCTCTTTTTGGCATCCTTAGTTTCGGGCAAAGATCCTATAGCGGAGCAAGATAGACCACTCCTGCTAAATGCAATGGGCTGACATGTAGTACGCAACGGAGCGGAACGTGGGCCTTTTTTTCATCCATTTCCGTAACCGGACCCGACCCGACCCGACTCGCAGTGTAATCAACGTTGCGGGGGAACAGTTTGTGTTAATAAATTAAAATTCTGAAAATGAGGAGAAGATTTTTACCAAATAACTTTTATTTTTACGAGGATGTTTCCGTGACCGGCTTCCGTCTCCGCACTAGTATCTTTGCTCCGCTATGGGGTCTTTGGTGCGGAGACGGAAGCTGGTTACCGGTATGGGGCCTTAAATTACCAATGAATCTGCCCATGACCGTACTACGTCTTTTTCATCGCATGTAAAAAGGGAACTGCTGTAATCATGGGGGACTTCAATTTTCATATTAATTGGGCAAACCAAACTGGGCAGGGTAGACTAGAGGAAGAGTTTATAGAATGTATTAGAGACGGGTTCCTAGAACAGTATGTCACAGAACCGACAAGGGGGGAGGCAATCTTGGATCTGGTCCTGTGTAATGAAGCAGGATTAATTAAAAATGTCATAGTTAGGGACTCGTTGGGAACAAGTGACCACAATATGGTCGAATTCCATATTCAAATAGAAGGGGAGCAGGTTGAAACTCAGGCTAGGGTGCTTAGTCTAAATAAGGGGGATTATGAAGGTATGAGGACTGAGCTGATCAAAGTTGACTGGGATAGCAGACTCAAGAATAAGACGGTACATGAGCAGTGGTGTACGTTTAAGGGTCTACTGTATAACCTTCAAGAAAAATTTATTCCTATGAAGAAAAAAAGGGGTAAGGGTAAGAACAGTCAGCCATGGCTCAGTAAAACTATAAAGGATAGTATTCGGCTGAAGGCAAGGGCATATAAGGTAGCCAGAGATAGTGGGAGGGTAGAGGATTGGGAAGCATTTAAAGGTCAGCAAAAAATAATTAAGAGATTAATTAAGACGGGGAAAATAGACTATGAAAGGAATTTAGCGAACAACATAAAAACTAATAGTAAGAGTTTTTATAGCTATATAAAAAGAAAAAGGGTGGCTAAGGTGAACGTTGGTCCATTGGAGGGTGAGACTGGAGAGTTGTTGGTGGGGAACATGGAAATGGCAAAGGCATTAAACGAGTATTTTGTATCAGTCTTCACCATAGAAGACACAAAAAATATTCCAACGCTGGATAAACAGGGGGCGGTAGGAATGGAGGAGCTAAATACTATTAAGATCACCAAGGAGGTGGTATTAGGGAAATTAATGAGACTGAAGGAGGATAAATCCCCTGGGCCTGATGGATTACATCCAAGGGTCTTGAGGGAGATAGCGGTGGGGATTGTGGATGCATTGGTGATAATTTTCCAAAACTCCCTGGAGGCAGGAACGGTCCCAGTGGATTGGAAAATGGCCAATGTAACACCTATATTTAAAAAAGGAAGTAAACAGAAGGCGGGTAACTATAGACCGGTTAGTCTAACATCGGTGGTGGGTAAAATGTTAGAGACAATTATTAAAGAAACACTAACGGGGCACTTGGATAAACATGACTTCATCGGACAGAACCAGCATGGTTTTGTGAAGGGGAAGTCCTGTTTAACGAATCTGCTCGAATTCTTTGAGGAAGTAACAACCCGGGTGGATAAAGGGGAACCGGTGGATGTGGTATACTTGGACTTCCAAAAGGCTTTTGACAAGGTGCCACATAAGAGACTATTGCTAAAAATAAAAAATTATGGGATTGGGGGTAATATATTAGCATGGGTAGAGGATTGGCTAACAAATAGGAAGCAGAGAGTGGGGATAAATGGTTCATACTCGGGATGGCAACCGGTAACTAGCGGGGTTCCGCAAGGGTCGGTGCTGGGACCCCAGTTGTTCACAATTTATATAAATGATTTGGAGGAGGGAACCAAGTGTAATATATCAAAATTTGCGGACGATACAAAAATGGGAGGAAAAGTAGGGGATGAGGAGGATAGGAAGAGTCTGCAAAAGGATATAGATAAGCTAGGTGAGTGGGCAACAACTTGGCAGATGAAATTTAATACTAATAAATGTGAAGTCATTCACTTTGGGAAAAAAAATGATAGGGCAAGTTATTTTCTAAATGAGGAGGAGCTGCGTTGTAATGCAACGCAAAGGGATCTAGGGTATTAGTACATGAATCACTAAAAGTTAGTATGCAGGTGCAGCAAGCAATCAGGAAGGCCAATGGAGTTTTGGCCTTTATTGCTAGGGGGATTGAGTATAAAAACACGGAGGTCTTGCTGCAGCTGTACACAGTATTAGTGAGACCACATTTGGAATACTGTGTACAGTTCTGGGGTCCATACTTAAGAAAGGATGTAATAGCCCTGGAGGCAGTGCAGCGAAGGTTTACAAGATTAATTCCTGCAATGAGGGGATTGACATATGAGGAAAGGTTAAGTAGGCTGGAACTCTACTCTTTGGAGTTTAGAAGAATGAGAGGCGATCTCATTGAAACATATAAGATCGTGAGGGGCCTTGATCGGGTGGATGCACCGAGGATGTTCCCAATGATCGGGGAAACTAGAACTAGGGGACATAGTTGCAGAATAAGGGGGGGCTCTTTTAAAACTGAGATGAGGAAGAACTTCTTCACCCAGAGGGTGGTTAATTTATGGAATTCACTGCCCCAGGGAGCAGTGGAAGCAGAAACTTTAAATATATTTAAGACTAAAATAGATGGTTTTTTAGCTGCCAAGGGGATAAGGGGCTACGGGGAGAGGGCAGGGATATGGACCTAGGTATGGTTAGTATAGTAAGACCTGAGTGATCTCCTGGACAAGTGTCGATCGCCTGGATTGGGGTCGGAGAGGAATTTCCCGGATTTTTTTCCCGAATTGGACCTGGGTTTTTATCCGGTTTTTTGCCTCCCCCAGGAGATCACGAGGTTCTTGGGGTGGAGAGGGGTGATAGCGGTATAAAGGGGAGGGTAGTGTCTTGTGTTCTGTGTCTTGTGTCTACTGTTTGTGGGTAAGTGTGTCTGTTTAGTGTTCAGCCATGAGCGAATGGCGGTGCGGGCTCGACGGACCTGGTGGTCTACTCTCGCACCTATTTTCTATGTTTCTATGTTTCTATGGACTGTCTTGCTCGCTGTAGGATCTTTGGTTTCGGATTCAGCCATGATCATATTGAATGGCGGTGCAGGCTCGAAGGGCCGAATGGCCTACTCCTGCACCTAATTTCTATGTTTCTATGTTTCTATTACCCAGAGTAATTGCCCAGGATTAATTTGTGTCAGAAGGAACTGCAGATGCTGCTTTACACCAAAGGTGGACACAATAACTCAACCAGACAGGCAGCATCTCAGGAGAAATGGAATAGATTACGTTTCGGGTTGAGAACCTTCTTCAGACGCAACTTCTTGAGACTGAAGAAGGGGTCCAACAGGAGACGGCAACTGCTCCTTTTCTCTAGACATGCTGCCTGACTCGCTGAGTTACTCCAGTATTTTGTGTCTATCCACACAAAACTGATATCCACACAAACAGATACCCAAAGTCAAATGGAAATGTGGAATTCTCTATTCCCAGTTGCTCAAGACAAATACATTTTTTAAAAAATCAGATGCATTGATAATAGAAATAGACAATAGGTGCAGGAGTAGGCCATTTGGCCCTTCGAGCCAGCACCGCCATTCAATGTGATCATGGCTGATCATCCCCAATTAGAACCCCGTTCCTGCCTTCTCCCCATATCCCCTGACTCCGCTATTTTTAAGAGCCCTATCTAGCTCTTTCTTGAAAGTACCCAGATAACCTGACTCCACTGCCTCTGAGACAGAGAATTCCACAGACTCACCACTCTCTGTGAGAAAAAGTATTTCCTCATCTCTGTTCTAAATGGCTTACCCCTTATTCTTAAACTGTGGCCCCTGGTTCTGGACTCCCCCAACATCGGGAACATGTTTCCTGCCTCTAGCGTGTCCAAACCCTTAACAATCTTATATGTTTCAATGAGATATCCTCTCATCCTTCTCAACTCCAGAGTGTACAAGCCCAGCCGCTCCATTCTCTCAGCATATGACAGTCCCGCCATCCCGGGAATTAACCTTGTAAACCTACGCTGCACTCCCTCAATAGCAAGAATGTCCTTCCTCAAATTAGGGGACCAAAGCTGCACACAATACTCCAGGTGTGGTCTCACTAGGGCTCTGATGTTGGTAACAAAATGCTGAAGTAACTCAGCGGGACAGGCAGCATCTCTGGAGAGAAGGAATGGGTGATGTTCCGGGTCGCGACCCTTCTTCAGACTGTTGTTAATGGATAAGGTTTACAGAATCAAAACAAGGACTGATAAGTCTGAAGAAGGGTCTCGACCCGAAACGTCGCCTATTCCTTCGCTCCATAGATGCTGCCTCACCCGTTGAGTTTCTCCAGCATTTTTGTCTACCTTCGATTTATCCAGCATCTGCAGTTCCTTCTTAAACACTGTTTAGTTTAGTTCCCTTTAGTTTAGTTTAGAGATACAGTGCGGAAACAGGCCCTTTGGCCCACCGAGTCTGCATCGACCTGCGATCCCCGCACACTGACACTATCCGACACTAGGGCCAAATGTTTACCTTTATGCCAAGCCAATTAACCTACAAACCTGTACCTCTTTGTCACTGAATAGCGGAACAGACTGAAGGGGCAGAAGGGCCTATGTTCCTAAGTATTTTGCCATTAGTGTGTCGGTGTAACTGAAGTCCCTCGACCCTGCCACCATGTGATAAAGTCATCACAATCGATCTTTGCCCTCGGGAGTCTAAACCCAGTGATGAACCGCCCGGCGTTCTTTCATTCCTGCATGCCTCCGTCGATCAAGTACACCATTAGACGGTGGTAAAAATATTTCACACCAGCCTAGACTCATTGAGACCACCCTACCCCCTTTGGGAAGCTATATCCCCTTGATTAACGCAGCTAAACCGAATCGAAGGTCAGCATTTGAGAAGGTAAGGTTTGTTTCAAGCATCACCATCTGGCAGCTGTTGCTGAACTCATAAAGTTAACTATTTCCTTTAAACTGGTGAAATTTGCTTTGAACCGTGCCTGATTGCTTTAGGTTTCCCTTCCATAAATAATGCCGCTTTTAAAACCAGTCACTTTTGTGAAAAAGAAACCGCAGCAGCAGCAAAAATCGCAAAGGCCTCCCCTGGTCATGTTGCAGTTGTATAAGACGTTGGTGAGGCCACATTCAGAGTATCGCATTCATTTCTGGGCACCACCTCGTAGGAATGATGTTAGACACAAAACGCTGGAGTAACTCAGCGGACCAGGCGGCATCTCTAGAGAGAAGGAAGGGGTGACCTTTCGGGTTGAGACCCTTCCTCAGACTAACCAAACGCCACCCATTCCTTCTCTCCAGGGATGCCGGCTGTCCTGCTGAGTTACTCCAGCATTTTGTGTCTATCTTCGATTGAAACCAGCATCTGCAGTTCCTTCCTGCACATAAGAACGAGGTTAGAAAAGGGTGCAGAGAAGATTTACGAGGATGTTGCCAGGGCTCGAGGCCCTGAGCTATAGGGAGGGCCGGGATGTGCAGGCTTGGACTCTATTCCTTGGTGCGCAGGAGGATGAGGGGTAATCTTATAGAGGTGGATAAAATCATGAGAGGAATAGATCGGGGAGATGAACAGAGTCTCTTGCCCAGAGTAGGGGAATCGAGAAACACGGGACATAGGTATAAGGTGAGGTAACTTGGATTGTTTTCTCTGGAACACCGGGGATTATGAGGAGACCTGATGGAAGTATATAAAATATGAGAGACAGAGGTAAGGTCGACAGTTAAAATCATTTCCCAGGATGTAAAAACCAAATTTTACAGAGCATAGCTCTGTGAGAGGGGCAAGTTTTTTTTACACAGAGGGTGGTGAGATCCTGGATACATTAGAGGCATCAAAAAGACCTTTGGATATTTGTTTTCCGGATCGTATCTCCAGTCGCTCTGCGGCCTAACATCATGGAGCTGGAGGCCTTGCTCTCGAGTCTGACTTTGAGCCGTGGACTTACCATCGGAGCCTGCGATCCCTTGCCTGGGATCGAAGCTCCAACCGTGGCCTGCGGGTTTCACCATCGAGGAGCTCGCAGTCTTGGGTAGAGACCCATGTCGGGAAGCTCCAAGCGACACAGAAGGTTTCGACCAGCCCCGACCCGGGGTCAGATCGCCCGGCGCGGGGGAGCTGAGATTCCTCCCCGAAGCAGGAGCTTGATCGCCCCGACTCGGTGGGCCCAACGGCCAGCTACGGGAGCCAAGGTTGTCCCGTCAATGGACGGCACGAGGCACGAAGAAGGGAAGAGATTGAACTTTTTTTTCACCTTCCACCACAGTGAGGAATGTGGAGGAGTCACTGTGGTGGATGTTTGTGTTAACATGTGTTTTGTGTGCCTCGTTGCTTTTTATTGGTATGACTGTACGGAAAATCAAATTCCTCGTATGTTGCAAAATATACTTGGCTAATAAAATATGATTATGATTATTGGATGGGCATATGGATATGCAGGGAATAGAGAGGTATGGATTATGTGCTAGTAGATTAATAATGGTCTTGACATCATGTTTGGCACAGACATTCATCTGCAATTGTATAGGGCTCTGGTGAGACCACATCTGGGGTATTCGTACAGTTTTGGTCTAATTTGAGGAAGGACATCCTTGTGATTGAGGCAGTGCAGCGTAGGTTCGTGAGATTGATCCTTGGGATGGCGGGACTGTCATACGAGGAAAGATTGAAAAGACTAGGCTGGTATTCACTGGAGTTTAGAAGGATGAGGGGGTATCTTATAGAAACATATAAAATTATAAAAGGACTGGACAAGCTAGATGCAGGAAAAATGTTCCCAATGTTGGGCGAGTCCAGAACCAGGGGCCACACAGTCTTAGAATAAAGGGGAGGTCATTTAAGACTGAGGTGAGAAAAAACTTTTTCACCCAGAGAGTTGTGAATTTATGGAATTCCCTGCCACAGAGGGCAGTGGAGGCCAAGTCACTGGATGGATTTAAGAGAGAGTTAGATAGAGCTCTAGAGGCTAATGGAGTCAAGGGATATGGGGAGAAGGCAGGCATGGGGTATTGATAAGGGACGATCAGCCATGATCACAATGAATGGCGGTGCTGGCTCGAAGGGCCGAATGGCCTCCTCCTGCACCTATTGTCTATGTTTCTATTTTCTATGACAGTGTTGGCCAAAGTGGTCTGCTGTTCCCTGTTCTATGTTCTATGTTTAACAAGAGGCTTTATAAATTTTTGGGATCCAGCTCTTTGATATCCACTCAGGGTGTTAAGTTTGCCAACGTGATCTGAAAATTGTCGTTCCCAATCTCGCGTTGGAATTCTTCCAAATAGTTCCTCTCCAAGTTGTCTAACGACGGCCAGATTCAGTTGGCGTTGCACGATCTAACGCGTTAATTTTGAACACAATTTCCTAAACCATCGGTGTTAAGGAGCCGAGACACGGGAATGAATGGCAATTATTACGGGTGCATTACCAGGTCATGGAGTGGTAGTGCCATGCAGCTCAGAAACCAGCCCTTCGGCCCAACTTGCCCATGCTGACCAAGATGCCCCACCTCCTCTAGACCCATCTACCTGCATTGGGCCCATATCCCTCTCTAGACCATGTGTAGGAAAGAACTGCAGATGCGGATTTACACCAAAGATAGACACAAAATGCAGGAGTAACTCAGCGGGACAGGCAGAAAAGGAATAGGTGACGTTTCAGTTCGAGACCCTTCGTCAGATCTTCTTCTAAGAAGGGCCTTGACCTAAAAAGTCACCTACTCCTCTTCTTCAGAGATGCTGCCTGATCTTCTGAGTTTCTCCAGCTCTTTGTGTCTATCCCTCTAAACTGTTCCCATCCATGTACCTGTCCAACAGGCTTTTAAATAGTGTGGTCGTCTCTGCCTCAACTACCTCCTCTAGCAGATTGTTTCATACACCCACCAACAAAAATCAATGGCAGGTGTGTCCACCCCGTTTTAGCAACTATATTGATACACCAAAATACTTCTAGCCAGGTTATTACTTGCATTTTAGGGGCAATTATATACAGTTTGATTTCCTTTTAATACAGGTACACTTTCAATTACTAAAGAGCAGTTGCATAATTGGTCACCATCGTTCTACACAGTGCATCTGCTATGGGTCATAATTATGTCCACACCAGCACATCACAGCACCAAGCATGACATCCGGAGGCTGCAGCGAATCGTCCGATCAGCTGAGAAGGTTATTGGCTGCAACCTTCCCTCCATTGACGAACTGTACACTGCAAGGGCCAGGAAGCGAGCGGGCAAGATCATCTCTGTCCCCTCTCACCCTGGCCACAAACTCTTTGGATCACTTCCCTCTGGAAGGCGACTCCGGACAGTCAAAGCTGCCACAGCCAGACATAAAAACAGCTTTTTTCCATGAGTAGTAGCTCTAGTAGCTGTAGGTCTGCGTCCAAGATGGCTGCCGTGAAGGGAGAGTGGACGCTGGCGCGCTTTGGCTGCCGCTGCTCTCTCTTCACACTGTGTTTTTGATTTTCTGTTTTTTGGATTGAATTCTGTTTTTAATTTGTGTCTCTGTGATGTCTTTTTTACTTGTTCTATTCCGATTATATGTTTTTATTCCGATTACTATGTAAGGTGTCCTTGAGATGTATGAAAGGCGCCCATTAAATAAAATTTATTATTATTATTATTACTCAACAACCAAAAATTTGTAGCCTCCTTTTGCTCTGGTATTTTATTTAATTCACATGTTTAATCAATAATGGTTTATTGTCAATGTTTAATGTTTTATGCGTCATTCCTAACTGTCACTGTATGTCATGTTGTCACTTGTGGGCGGAGCACCAAGGCAAATTCCTTGTATGTGAATACTTGGCCAATAAACTTATTCACTCATTCAACTTAAATTTATGCAAGAAGACAAACACAAAGTGCTGGAGGAACCCGTTGTGTCTGGCTGCGTCTGTGGAGGGAAATGAACGGACAACGTTTCCACCCAACATCTTGTGCAGAAGGGTCGCGACATGAAACATACCCTGTCCGTTCATGTAGATGCAAGTGAACGGCAGGTGCAGGAATCCTGGGCAAAGTGCTGGAGAAACTCAGCAGGTCAGGCAGCATCGGGTGGGGAATAGAGAGGCAATTTCAGGTCGGGACCCTCAGGGTCTGAAGAATGGTCGCCCACCTGAAACGTCACCTGTCCATTCCTTCCACCGATGCTGCCTGACCTGTTGAGTTCTTCCAGCACTTTGTATTTTGCTCTGTAATTAGACCCAAGACACTGGAAGTGTTTCTGCAAACAACAGAAAGTGAGCATCTGAGAATGTGAAGCATTAACTCCCTTCCTCTTTCCGCAGATGCTGCCTGGCTTTCTGGCTTCCAGATTTTCTGTTTGTGTTTCAGATTTCCCACATCAGTTGGGTGTGGATTGATTTTCAAACATCTCTCATCCGATCAGTTTAGAATTGTTTCATTTAATTTAGTTTAGAGATGCAGCATAGAAACAGACCCTTTGGCCCATCAAGTCCGTGCCGACCAGCGATCATCTGTGCACTAGTTCCATGTTATCCCATTTTCGCATCCTACACACTAGTGGTGACTTACAGATGGTGGCGCAGCGGTAGAGTTGCTGCCTTACAGCGAATGCAGCGCCGGAGACCCGGGTTCGATCCCGACGACGGGCGCTGTCTGTACGGAGTTTGTACGTTCTCCCCGTGACCTGCGAGGGTTTTCTCCGAGATCTTTGGTTTCCTCTCACACGTGCAGGTTTGTAGGTCAATTGGCTTGGTAAATATAAAAATTGCCCTTAGTGGGTGTAGGATAGTGTTAATGTGCTGGTCGGCACGGATCCGGTGGGCCGAAGGGCCTGTTTCCGCGCTGTATCTCCAAACTAAAAACAGCCAATTAACCTACAAACTTGCAGACCTGCACGTCTTTGGAATGTGGGTGGAAACCGGAGCACCCGGACAAACCGGGGGAGAACGTACAAACTCCGCACAGACAGCACCCGTAGTCAGGATCGAACGCGGGTCACTGGCGCTGTAAAGCAGAAACTCTACACCTGCGCCACTTTGAAATGAAGATTTTAAAAATGAGCCGATAGATTTTTATCTCCTTATTCGGGAAAGTCAAGGGTTACATTGCAAATTGAGTGGATGGTGTCGGGAGCTAGTTCAGCCAGCGCCTAATCGAAAGGCAGAACAGACTCGTAGAAGCTGAATAGCCAACTCCTGTTTCTGATTATGCATTGTTCCTGAAACACAATGAGGATTGTGTTCTCTGTTCTGCATAAGACTTGCCTTGCCTTTTATGTTGCAATGTGTTACAATATTTGGGGAGCGATGATCTGAAGATAGACACAGAGTGCTGGAGTAACTCAGCGGGCCAGGCAGCATCTCTGGAGAACATGGATGGGCGAAGTTTCGGGGCGGGACCCTTCTTCCGACTGAACGTGGGGCAGTGGGGGTGGGGTGGGGGTGAGGAGCAGGAGGGGAGGGGAGAGAAGACCAGGACCAATTAGGGCCGGCAACAGATGACCTCAGGCAGGGTGGTGCCCTAGTCGGCACATTGTTGGCTGGGGAAAGGTGTGATCTCAAGAGAGATACAGTGCAGACGTGGACTGTGGAATTGGTTAAACGGCTAGGGTGGAGGAAGAGGGGTGCCGGGGGGGAGAGTGTTGGGGAGGGGGGTGCGAGTGGAAGTTGTGAAGTTACAGATGGAATACAGCGTAGCAAAGTGGGCCCCGTAACTGAGGAAGGATGTGTTGGCGTTGGAGAGGGTCGAGTCGAGAGGAGGTGTACGAGAATGGGTGGGTGATATTTGATGAGCGTTTGACGGCACTGGGCCTGTGCTCGCTGGAGTTCAGAAGGATGAGGGGGGTGGGGGGTGGGGGGGGACCTTATTGAAACTCCCCGAATAATGAAAGGCCTGGATAGAGTGGATGTGGAGAGGATGTTTCCACTAGTGGAGGAGTCTAGGACCAGAGGGCACAGCCTCAGAATTAAAGGACGTTCCTTTAAGAAGGAGATAAGGAGGAGTTCCTTTAGTCAGAGGGTGGTGAATCTGTGGAATTCATTGCAACAGACATCCATAGAGACAAAGTCAGTGGATATATTTAAGGCAGAGATAGATAGGTTCTTGATTAGTACGGGTGTCAGGGAGAAAAACATTTTTCACACAGAGAGTGGTGAATCTCTGGAATTCTCTGCCACAGAAGGTAGTTGAGGCCAGTTCATTGGCTATATTTAAGAGGGAGTTAGATGTGGCCCTTGTGGCTAAAGGGATCAGGGGGTATGGAGAGAAGGCAGGTACAGGATACTGAGTTGGATGATCAGCCATGATCATATTGAATGGCGGTGCAGGCTCGAAGGGCCGAATGGCCAACTCCTGCACCTAATTACTATGTTTCTATGTTTCTATATGGGAAGAAGGCATAATCGAAAGGGGTTAGGAGGGAGAGATAGATCAGCCATGATTGAATGGCGGAGTAGACTTGATGGGCCGAATGGCTTCATTCTGCTCCTATCACTTATGAAGTTGCTTAGATTTGGAGAATTTCATGTTAAGTCCGCAGGGATTCATTTGCCCCATCACAGAGGACCATTTTTTGCTATTGAGGGAGTGCAGCGTAGGTTTACAAGGTTAATTTCCGGGATGGCGGGACTGTCATATGCTGAGAGAATGGAGCAGCTGGGCTTGTACACTCTGGAGTTTAGAAGGATGAGAGGGATATCTCATTGAAACATATTAGATTATTAAGGGTTTGGACACCCTAGAGGCGGGAAACATGTTCCCGATGTTGGGGGTGTCCAGAACCAGGGGCCACAGTTTGAGAATAAGGGGTAAGCCGTTTAGAACGGAGACGATGAAACACTTTTTCTCACAGAGATTTGTGAGTATGGGGAATTCTCTGCCTCTGTGTGTGTCAGTGTGTGTGTGTGTGTCAGTGTGTGTCAGTGTGTGTGTGTCAGTGTGTGTGTGTCAGTGTGTGTGTGTGTCAGTGTGTGTGTCAGTGTGTGTGTGTGTCAGTGTGTGTCAGTGTGTGTGTGTCAGTGTGTGTGTGTGTGTGTGTCAGTGTGTGTCAGTGTGTGTGTGTGTGTGTGTGTGTGTGTCAGTGTGTGTGTATTAATTCATCAGGTGGAGGCCGGTTCTCTGGATACTTTCAAGAGAGAGGTAGATAGGGCTCTTAAAGATAGCGGAGTCAGGGGATATGGGGAGAAGGCAGGAATGGGGTACTGATTGGGGATGGTCAGCCATGATCACATTGAATGGCGGTGCTGGCTCGAAGGGCCGAATGGCCTACTCCTGCACCTATTGTCTATTGTCCATTGTCTATCCCTTCTCTTTTCAGGATCTGGAAACCTTTGAGCCTGTTTGTGGTCACTGTACCCCGACACACCACCCCATCAAGAACCGCACCGGCATGCAATAATCACGAGGAACGCCGTTAGCCTTTCCGTCTCCATGTTAAATCCAAAGGAGCGAAGTCGGGAGTAATGAGCGCATTGAGCAAACGCCCCCGGCCCAGCGATTGTCCAACGCTCTGTGCTGTTTCCTCTCTCTGGCCTGGCAGCCTGTGCTATGTAAACCCGGTAAATGCTTGCAGCATTCCAGCTGAAATGAGCTCAGAGGGGCATGTGACATTTATATAGTGCAGCTGACAGATTAAGGACATGCACTCGTTCCATTTAGTCCCGTGTGCTCATTCGAAAAGGGACCTGCTGATCTCATGGGTGACAATAAAGACAGCATTGTGCTGGCGCTGAACACAGAGTGCTGCTCCAAGCTCATAAAGCACGCTGCTGTGTGTGTGTGTGTGTGTGTGTGTGTGTGTGTGTGTGTGTGTGTGTGTGTGTGTGTGTGTGTGTGTGTGTGTGTGTGTGTGTGTCAGTGTGTGTGTGTGTGTGTGTGTGTGTGTGTGTGTGTGTGTGTGTGTGTGTGTGTGTGTGTGTGTGTGTGTGTGTGTGTATGTGTGTGTGTGTGTGTGTGTGTGTGTATGTGTGTGTGTCAGTGTGTGTGCGTGTGTCAGTGTGAGTGTGTCAGTGCGTGTGTGAATCTTTGCGTCAGTGTGTGAATGTGTCAGTGTGTGTGTGCATCTATACGTCAGTGTGTGTGTGAGTGCGTGTGTCTGTCTGACTGTGAAGTGCAGCCTTTCTCCTTCTCCCTTAGTGTTGACGTAATTCTGAATCGTCCATGGTCCCAGCTGCTTAGCCGCAACCCCTCCTTCCCCACTGGGTCTATCGGCCGGCCGGGCAGCGTTGGGTCTTCCAGCAGCCAGCAAAGACAATCGGGCTTTTTATCCTGTGGAGAGAGAGAAACAGAGTTAGCGTTTCAGCTTGTGAATTCTTCCTCAG
>NC_045975.1:5817222-5827222 GCF_010909765.2 Amblyraja radiata | reverse complement strand
GCAATGGCAATAAAGTTGAATTGAATTGAATTGAATTGAATATACACACACGCACAAACACATACATATCTGTGTAGGATGGAACTACAGAAGCTGGTTTAAACTGAAGATGGACACGAAAATCTAGAGTAACTCAGCAGGACAGGCGGCATCACGGGAGAGGAGGAATGGGTGGCGTTTCAGGTCGAGACCCTTCGTCAGACTAAATCGGGGGAGAGGAAGACACAGAGATAAGGAGAAGTAAGGTGTGAAAACGAGACAAAGTGGGTGGAGATCAAGGGACATTTAGTATAGAAGCACTGTTAGGTAAGTCAAGAATCAAGTCTAGAGACACAAACACACACACACACACACACGTGCGCACACACACACATAGATATAGCTCTGAAGAATGGTCTCGACCCGAAACGTCACCCATTCCTTCTCTCCAGAGATGCTGCCTGTCCCGCTGAGTTACTCCAGCATTTTGTGTCTACCTTAGATGTATATCCTGTAGATATAGATATAGATATATATACATTATTAGCAACATCGAGAACGTTTTGGCAATGACATCTCTTACTTGTTGAGTTGCTCCAACTGAGTTTGACTCTAACATGGGTGGAGATATTCTACCTCCCACCTGCGATGGTGTCACGAGAAGCCTATGGCATCTTATTGTGGAGTTTCACCGGACAGGGCAGTGGGAGTTTATCTCATTGTCTTTGCCGTGACCTCAGGATTCAAAGGAATGATAGACTATAAACATAGTAAAGCGCAGTGTGATTTCTTATCATCAAAGATACTGAGTCTAAAAGCCATAGAAGCAAGGTTAGCTTAGAACGTGAAAACAGCCATAGTCTAATATTGGCTAACATAACGTCGACCCAATGGTGTGAATATTGATTTCTCCAGTAATTCTTGCTTTCCCTCTCTCTCCGTCACTCCCCACCCTAGTTGTCCGACTAGTTTCACTGTCCTCCTGATTAAGTTTACTGTTTGTTCGCCTCATTGTCAACTTCCCCTCAGCTAACGATGAACCATTTTATATTTCCTTGATCATCGTCTGTTTTGATCTGTCGTTTTCACACCTTACCCTTCCTTATCTCTTGCCTCCCTCTCCCCTGACTCTCAGTCTGAAGAAGGGTCTTGACCCCAAACGTCAGCTATTCCTTCTCTCAAGAGATGCTGCCTGTCCCGCTGAGTTACTCCAGCATTTTGTGTCTATCGTCAACGTAAAGTCATCTTTGGTCAAGGGCCTGTCCCCACTGTACGAGCTAATTAAAGAGTTCTCCCGAGTTTCCCCTGATTCGACCTCGGAGAATTACGGTAATAGCCGCTCGGGGCTCTCGTGGGCATTTTTCAACATGTTGAAAAAACTTCATGAGCATACCGCGTTTCCCGAGTACCTGCCGTTAGCGTTACGAGCCGCTAAGAGACGTCCCGAGCTCCGACGTACCCGCTACGTACATTCTACACGCTTCCACGAGTTTTTTAAACTCGGGAGAGCTCTTGGGTGAACTCGTACAGTGGGACAGGCCCTTTAGTCTGAAGAAGCACGGCGTGGTAGCGCAGCTGGTAGAGTTGCTGCCTCACATCGCCAGAGACCCAGGATCGATCCCGACACTGGAAAGAAGGATTGCAACCTTCACGTGGTCCGCCCTGTTTCGACGAATTCAATCAACCTGGTGTGCACAATCAAATAAGATCAAATAGAACAAGTTGTCCTACAACTTTAGGCTGCGCACGCCATACACAAGAAGTAGCAGAAGACTGGAAAGAAGATAACCAGAAGACTGATTAGCCATAATCGACCTCAACAGCACAAGGGATTAACTGGTTTAATCCTATGTCCCGGGGGCTCACTGCTCTGCCAATTCTGGTTGTTTAGGTGTAGGTGTAATTTTCCTCTGAAGCGAGATGGAATGTATGGGTGTTGAAATGAGCAAGGATGTGAATAGTGGCTTAAAAAAAACTTGCCACCCAGTGCTTGGCCCTGCCTTCCATGAGATCATCTCTTGGTTTCCTGTAGATTAAGGTGGCGGTGACACAGATGGTGGTGAAGTCACACACGGGGCAAGGGCTACAGACTGAGGGGTGCTGAGGGTGGACAGAGTTTACAAACCTACGGAGTGTTCTAAAGTGTTTCAGAAAGCACTGCCGATGCTGGAAACATCAAAGGTAGACGAAAATGCTGGAGAAACTCAGCGGGTGAGGCAGCATCTATGGAGCGGAGGAAATAGGTGACGTTTCGGGTCGAGGCACTTCATTAGACTGAAGTCGTACTTTGTGATGTCCAGCTGGTTCTGTCAGAACATCATTAGTGGAGGGTTTCCACAATGCCAGAAAGTATAGTTTAGTTTAGTTTAGTTTAGTTAAGTTAAGTTTAGTTTAGTTTAGTTTAGTTTAGTTCAGTTTAGTTTAGATTAGGTTAGATTTAGTTTAGATTAGATTTAGTTGAGTTTAGTTTACAATACAATACAATACAATACAATACACTGATACTTTATTAGCCAAAATTAATACAAAAGTATTACTTTACTTCATTATGGTTCAGAGATACAGCGCGGAAACAAGCCCTTCGACCCACTGAGTCCGCTCCGACCAGCGATCCCCGCTCATTAACGCACTAGGGACAATTTTACATTTACACCAAGCCAATTAACCTACAAACCTGTACGTCTTTGGAGTGTGGGAGGAAACCGGAGATCTCGGGGGAAACCCAGGAATGTCACGGGGAGAACGTACGAACTCCGTACAGACAGCACCCGTAGTCAGGATCGAACCCTGGACCCTGGCGCTGCGAGGCAGCAACTCTACCGCTGCACCACCGTGTCGCCCCGGGTTCTGATGCGCTTTTGCAGGTCATTGTTAGCACCGCGAGATTTTTTTTTCACATCAGTAATTGTGTTTTTGGAACAGCGGCCTGGCGCAGCAAGTAGTGCTGCTGCCGTGAACACTACATCAATGGGGGGTGAAAGCTGGAAGAGAGGAGGGGCAGGACAAAGCCTGGCGAGTGATAGGTGGATACAAGTGAGGGGCAAGTGATGCATCTGAAAGGCAGATGGCGTTTGTGGGATAGTGTTAGCGGACGGGGTGATGGCTGGTTGGCGTGGAGTCGGCGGGCCCTGCTCTAACACTAACACTAACACTAACACTAACACTAACACTAACACTAACACTAACACTAACACTAACACTAACACTAAACTAACACTAACCAGCCTGTCCCACTTGGCGATTTATTCTGCGACAGCCGGCGTCATATCAGTGTCTCCAAAAGATTTTGAACATTTCAAAAACCAGCCGCGACAAAAAAAATGTTGCCACACTTGAAAAAAACGCCGTGCGTTGTACGTCATCGTGCCATGTCACGCTGCGCCACGCCGCGAATTTTTCGGTGACCTGATACGTCAGTCAATGATGCCGGCAGTCGCTGAAAAAATCGCCAAGTGGGACGGGCCCTTAAAGCTAAAACCAAAACAAAACCAAAATTCTCACCGTAAATTTTAGAAACGTCTTCTTTGAAAAAAAAAAGGAAACTTGTGCCAAGTGAACTCGTAATTCTAACTTTAGCTTTAAAAATGCCAAATAATATCAATAATAGTGTCTTGCCTAGACTATTAATCACAAGAGAAGTACACTAAACCAAACTGTAGTGGCACCCACTGACTCCCCTTGTTACTTCAAGCGAAATTTCATTTACCTTGATTCCCACAGACTTCCTTCCTGTCCTCTAATCTTCCAGCTATCCGCTTTCTCCACCCAGATAATTGTG
Organism: Amblyraja radiata; assembly: GCF_010909765.2. Taxonomy (NCBI): domain Eukaryota; kingdom Metazoa; phylum Chordata; class Chondrichthyes; order Rajiformes; family Rajidae; genus Amblyraja; species Amblyraja radiata. The sequence continues at coordinate 5,823,465 of NC_045975.1, read as the reverse complement.
CCTGCAGGGAGGGTTCAGGAAGGTGGATTGGAATGTGGCGTCGAGCTCTTGAAGGCACTTGCAGACTTGTCTTACCTTCAACCTTCAAATTCTTAGAAGAGTTTAACATCAACAGGTCATGACTGCTTAACTAACATCAGTGACACAGCGGTAGAGTTACTGCCTGGCAGTGCCAGGGTCCCGGGTTCGATCCTGACTAGGGGTTGCTGTATGGACAGTTCTCCCTGTGACCTGCGTGGGTTTTCTGCAGGAGTTCCGGTAATAACCCGTGGAAATTGGACAACATAGAACTGGTGTGAATGGGTCAGCATAGACTTGGTGGGCTGAAGGGCCTGTTACCATGCTGATATCTTTCCACCAAACAATATTGGGCAACAAACTCCACCTAAGGCATGGCAGTATAAGGAATCATTTTTTTTAGTTATTAGTTTAGAGATACAGCACGGAAACAGGCCCTTCGGCCCACTGAGTCTATGCCAACCAGCGATCCCTGCACACTAACACTATCCTACACACACTAGGGACAATTTACAATTATACCAAGCCAATTAACCTACAAACCTGTACGTCTTTGGAGTGTGGGAGGAAAACAGAGATCCTGGAGAAACCCACGCAGGTCACGGGGAGAACGTACAAACTCCGCACAGACAGCACCCGCAGTCAGGATCAAACTCGGGTCTCTGGCGCTGTGAGGTGTCAACTCTACCGCTGCACCACTGTGCCGCCCATATACTTGGGTTACTTGGATGAAGTGTAACACCACTATTTAAAATGCCCTCAGTGTATCGATATACACAGGCAGAACTCTTCTTGGCAAGAAGATGGAGTAACTCAGCGGGACAGGCAGCATCTCTGGAGAAAAAGAACGGGTGATGTTTCGGGTCGAGACCCTTATTCAGGCTGAGAGTCAGGGTGGTGGGAGACAGAGATATGGAAGGATAGGGTGTGAAAACACAGATCAAAGGGGACGATGATCAAGGAAATGTAGAGGGGACAATGATGATACAATCATTAATATTTCATCAGGAGGACAATGAAACTAGACAGAGAACTGGCATGGAGAGAGAGGGAAAGCAAGGATTACTGGAAGTGTGTACGAAGGAACTGCAGATGCTGGTTGACACCAAAGATAGACACAACATGCTGGAGTAACTCGGTGGGACAGGCAGCATCACTGGGTAGAAGGAATGCGTGACGTTTTGGGTCGAGACACTTCTTCCATCTAAAGGATACTTGAAGTTAGAGAAGTCAATATTCATAGCAATATACATAGAGTTGTAAGCCCCCAAGCGAAATATGAGGTGCTGATAGCCAGGGGTGCCAGCCAACATGAGAGCCATCATTCACGACTCTCATGGGCCGGATTGTTTTGTCTGTAGTAACCTGAGCACTGAAAATGCGCGGCATTCTCCGAGTGCTTGAGGAGATTGAAGGGAAGGGAAGGGCCGTAATTTACAGGCATCAAAATTAAAGGCATTCGGGGCAAATAGACAGAACATGATAAATCCTCTGACAAGAGCCAGTGGGCCTGATGAAGTCACTCAGGCAGACCAGAGGGAATGGCCAGCAGAGGGCAATTCACTCGACAACTATAACAAACGCTGCCATAGGTGAATATTAATTTCTCTAACTTCAAGTAATGATAATAATAATGGATGGGATTTATATAGCGCCTTTCTAATACTCAAGGCGCTTTACATCGCATTATTCATTCACTCCTCAGTCACACTCGGTGGTGGTAAGCTACTTCTGTAGCCACAGCTGCCCTGGGGCAGACTGACGGAAGCGTGGCTGCCAATCTGCGCCTACGGCCCCTCCGACCACCACCAATCACTCACACACATTCACACACATTCACACACAGGCAAAGGTGGGTGAAGTGTCTTGCCCAAGGACACAATGACAGTATGCACTCCAAGCGGGATTCGAACCGGCTACCTTCCGGTTGCCAGCCGAACACTTAGCCCATTGTGCCATCTGTCGTCCCAATAGTAACCCCTGCACTCCCTCCGCAAACCCAACGTAGACTGGGCAATCGTTTCGCTGAACACCGTCGCTCAGTCCACCTGATCCTCGCTGATCTCCCGGTTGCTAAACACTTTAATTCTCCTTCCCATCCCCACACTGACCTTTCTGTCCTAGGTCTCCTCCATAGACAGAATGAGGCTAAACGCAAATTGGAGGAACAGCATCTCATATTTCGCTTGGGCAGCTTACAACCAATGGTGTGAATATTGATTTCTCTAATTTCAGGTAGCCCCGGCATTCCCTCTCCATCCCTCCCCCCACCCAAGTCGCACCAGCTTCTCGTTCTCACCCAGCAAACAGCTAACAATGGCCTGTTTCCTTTATCACTTTTTTGCATATCTTTGTTTAATATCTCTACATCACCATCTATATCTCTCGTTTCCCCCTCCCCTGACTCTCAGTCTGAAGAAGTGTCTCGACCTGAAACGTCACCCATTCCTTCTCTCCAGAGATGCTGCCTGACCCGCTGAGTTACTCCAGCATTTTGTGTCTATCTTTGGTTTAAACCAGCAACTGCAGTTCTTTCCTACACTGTAAAAAGTCTAGTACCGGGGACACTGATCCAGCTCACTGATGCAATCATAAAGAAAGCACATCAGCGCCTCTACTTCCTGAGAAGATTACGGAGAGTCGGTATGTCAAGGAGGACTCTCTCAAACTTCCACAGGTGCACAGTAGAGAGCATGCTGTCCGGTTGCATCGTGGCTTGGTTCGGCAACTTGAGCGCCCGGGAGCGGAAAAGAATGCAGAAAGTTGTAAACACTGCCCAGTCCATCATCGGCTCTGACCTCCCCACCATCGAAGGGATCTATCGCAGTCGCTGCCTCAAAAAGGCTGCCAGCATCATCAAGGACCCACACCATCCTGGCCACACACTCATCTCTCCGCTGCCATCGGGAAGAAGGTACAGGAGCCTGAAATCTGGAACATCCAGGTTCAGGAACAGCTACTTCCCCACAGCCATCAGAATATTAAACATAACTTCAAACAAACTCTGAACTATAACAGCCTATTGCACTTTATCTGTTTATTTATTGCGTGTATATATATGGTCTATGGTATATAGACACACTGAACTTTTATCTCCTGTTCTGTATTATGTTTACATGTTCTGTTGTGCTGCAGCAAAGGAAGAATTTCATTGTCCTATCTGGGACACATGACAATAAAACTCTCTTGACTTGACTTGACTTAAGACCAAGAGGATAATAATAATAATAATAATAATAATAATAATAATAATAATAATAATAATAATAATAATAATAATGGATGGGATTTATATAGCGCCTTTCTAATACTCAAGGCGCTTTACATCGCATTATTCATTCACTCCTCAGTCACACTCGGTGGTGGTAAGCTACTTCTGTAGCCACAGCTGCCCTGGGGCAGACTGACGGAAGCGTGGCTGCCAATCTGCGCCTACGGCCCCTCCGACCACCACCAATCACTCACACACAGGATGTCACACCAATTTCTGAAATCAAATTTCATGTCGACATTGGGTACATCTTTTCACAATTCCATTATCTAGCCAGTCACACAGATGAAGTTTAGCTTAGTTTAGAGAGACAGCTAAACTATATCAAAGGAAACAGGCCCTTCAGCCCACCGAGTCCACCCCGACCTGCGATCCCCGCACACTAACACTATCCTTCACAGTAGGGACAATTTACACACACACCAACGCCAATTAACCTACAAACGTGTACGTCTTTGGAGTGTGGGAGGAAACCGAAGATGTCGGAGAAAACTCTTGCAGGTCACGGGGAGAACGTACAAACTCCGTAAAAGTCACCCGTTCCTTCTCTCCAGAGATGCTGCCCGTCCCACTGAGTTATGCCCCTGTCCCACTTAGGAAACCTGAACGGAAACCTGAACGGAAACCTCTGGAGACTTTGCGCCCCACCCAAGGTTTCCGTGCGGTTCCCGGAGGTTGCAGGTGGTTGCCGGAGGTTGCAGGTAGTGGAAGCAGGTAGGGAGACTGACAAAAGCCTCCGGGAACCTCACGGAAACCTTGGGTGGGGCGCAAAGTCTCCAGGGTTTCCGTTCAGGTTTCCTAAGTGGGACAGGGGCATTACTCCACCATTTTGTGTCTATCTTCGGTTTAACCCAGCATCTGCCGTTCCTCCCTACACATTTAGCCAGCCAAGCCCTGTTTGGATGGCAGAATAGACTCCACAAGCTAAATTTCTGACTCCTGTTCCCATGTTCCAAACTATTCCATGATGTAAGTCGAATTTCTCTCCAAAGTAATCCGCTCTTGGTTGCCACTGAGTGTGTTAATATTGGCCGGTGAGGTGATTAGTGTTTAAATGAGTTTGCCACCCAGCTATTTTACAGGCTTTGGCAAAGAGGGCTATGAGCTCATAGTTCACTTTCGTGGAGGATTAAGGTGCAGGTAGATAGACTTAAGACATAGAGCAGGCATTACTTAACACAGTGGTTCCCACACCCCTTCCAGCCACTGCCCCCTTTCTCTCCATAAACCCATCCCCAGAGTGCTCCCCTGCCCTGCCCTGCCCTATATAAAAGCAATGTGTAGGAAGGAACTGCAGATGCTGGTTTCCACCGAAAATAGACACAAAATGCTCAGAGTAACTCAGCGGGTCAGGCAACATCTCTGGAGGGAAGGAATGGGTGACGTTTAGGATCGAGACCCTTCTTCACACTGATCTGAAGAAGCGTCTCAACCCGAAAGGTCACCTATTCCTTTTCTCCCTACAACATTCAGAATAGCAGTTTGTACGATCCACTAAAGAAGATAACACAATAACATTGAAAAACAATTAATTAATTGCAGAAAAAGAGAACTGCAGATGCGAGTTTAGTTTGGTTTATAGTTGTTTTAAATATTAGTTTAGTTTAGATTACAATTAGTTTAGTTTAGTTTAGTTTAGGTTAGTTTTGGTTAGTTTAGGTTAATTTTGGTTAGTTTAGGTTAGTTTTGTTTAGGTTAGGTTAGTTGTTTAGTTTAGGTTAGTTTAGGTTAGTTTAGGTTAGTTTTAGTTTAGTTTAGGTTAGTTTTAGTTTAGTTTAGTTTAGGTTAGTTTTAGTTTAGTTTAGTTTAGTTTAGGTTAGTTTTGGTTAGTTTAGGTTAATTTTGGTTAGTTTAGGTTAGTTTTGTTTAGGTTAGGTTAGTTGTTTAGTTTAGGTTAGTTTAGGTTAGTTTAGGTTAGTTTAGGTTAGTTTAGGTTAGTTTAGGTTAGTTTTAGTTTAGTTTAGGTTAGTTTTAGTTTAGTTTAGGTTAGTTTAGGTTAGTTTAGGTTAGTTTAGGTTAGTTTTAGTTTAGTTTAGGTTAGTTTTGGTTAGTTTCGTTTAGTTTAGTTTAATTTATTACAGCATGGAAACAGGCCCTTCAGCCCACCGAATCCATGCCGACCAACGATTACCCGTATACTAGTTCCATCCTACACACTAGGGACAATTTACAGAAGCCAATTAACCTACAAACCCTGTACTTCTTGGGGAGGAAACCGGAGCACCCAGAGGAAACCCACACAGTCACAGGGAGAACGTACAAACTCCGTACAGACAGCACCCATAGACAGGATCGAACCAGGGTCTTTAGCGCTGTGAGGCAGCAACTCTACCGCTGCGCCACCCTGCCCCAAATGCTTAGAAACTGTTGTAAGCCAAACCTCCATCACAAGTGGTCTTGTGGTACATTTGAACAGACAAACTCCGAGGTCGTTCCCAAGGACCATCGCAAAATGACCGTGCACCTTTTCCTCGGTTCCCATTTACAGTCTATCATATTCTAAGTAGAGCCACTGCCTCACAGCGCCTGAGAACTGGGCTCCATCCTGACCTCGAGTACTGTCCGTGTGGAGTTTGCACGTTCTCCCTGTGACCCCGTAAATCTCCTCCGGGTGCTCCAAGGACGTGCGGGTTTGTAGGTTAATTGGCCTCTGGAATTAGCCCCTGGTGTGGATGAAGTGGATGAAAAAATGGGATGACCTAGAACTAATGTGAAGGGATGATCGATGGTCGGCGTGGACTCCGCGCCTAAACTTCACCTATCCATGATCTCCAGAGACGCTGCCTGACCAGCCCAGTTACTCCAGCACTGACCGGGGGCTAGCACAGATGCTGAAGTTAGGTAGCTTTTCACTGTACCTCAGTACACGTGACAATAAACTTGTAATGGCAATTTCTTTCTTTTCCAATGTCCAACTTTCCATTGCCATTACAAGGCAGGTAGGGAGGAGTGAT
>NC_045975.1:5647222-5812222 GCF_010909765.2 Amblyraja radiata | reverse complement strand
AAATGTGGTCTTTGTGAAGAGGAGGACTGTGAGACTGTGGCAGGAGAGATGATGTGGGTTAGAGGTGAAGAGATGATGAGGTTAGGTGAGGTCGAGTGGGTGCTTATGAGTTTTGGTTTGAGTTTAGTTTATTGTCGCATGAACCGAGGTCGCATGAAGCTTTGGTCCTGTGCTATCCAGTCAGCGGAAAGACTGGGTGCGTGTAGTGGAGAGTGCGTTGGATTTAAGGGCAGAATTACCATCACTTCCTCTTTCGATTAATTGTGAAGTACAGCATGGAGACAAGCCCTTCTGCCCACCGAGTCCAGGCTGACACTTTCTCATCCACTCCCTGCACACACCAAGGCAATTTGCAGAGGCCAATTAACCTACAGACACACACATCTTTCAGATGTGGGAGGAAGCCGGAGCACCCGGAGGAATCCCATGTGGTCAACGGGGAGAAAGTGAAAATTCCACAAAGGCAGCGAGCGCCCCAAGGGCAGGATTGAACCTGGGTCTCCGGCGCTGTGAGACAGCAACTCTACCAGCTGCACACTCTGGGCCACCCTTTTAGACTCTAGACTTTGGATGTACGACACGGAAGCAGCCTCCTTCGGACCACCGAGTCTGCGCCAACCAGCGATCACCCCGCACACAAAAGGGCCTGTCCCAAGAGCATGCGACTCCGTGCGGCAAGCGCGACCTAACGTGGTCGCTTGAGCCGTATGGCCTCGCGGGGCCGGTCCCACTTCGATCGCCGGAGCCGTATGGAGTTGTGCGAAGCTGGTCCCGGCTCCGAAAAACTGACCGTGTTCAAAAATTCCGTGCGGCAACGGCCTGCCGGCCCGCAGCCGCCTCGATGCCGTACGTCACGCGCGAACTTCCCGCGGACTTCGCTTGAACTTCATGTCACTCACTCGACCTCCGCGCGGCCCCCGCTTCTGGTTTGGTCGCGCTTGCCGCATGGAGTCGCATGCTCGTGGGACAGGCCCTTAACACTATCCTACACGCTGGGTGGTCACGGTGGCGCAGCGGTAGAGTTGCTGCCCTACAGCAAATGCAGCGCCGGAGACCCGGGTTCCATCCTGACTACGGGCGCTGTCTGTACGGAGTTTGCACGTTCTCCCCGTGATCTGCGTTGGGTTTTCTCCGACTTCTTCTGTTTCCTCCCACACTCCAAAGACGTACAGGTTTGTAGGTTAATTGGCTTGGTAAATGTAAAAAAAAATGTCCCTAGTGGGTGTCGGATAGTGTTAATGTGCGGGGATTGCTGGCATCTCTAAACTAAACTAAACTAAACTAAACTAGGGACAATTTACAATTTTACAGAAGCCAATTAAACTACAAACCTGAACGTCTTTGGGATGTGGGAGGAAACCGGAGCACCCGGAGAAAACCCACGGGGTCAAAGGGGGAACGTACAAACTCCTTACAGACAGCACCCGTGGTCAGGATTGAAGCCCCTACTGGAACATGGATAGGTGACGTTTTAGGTCGGGGCCCTTCTTCAGACTAAAACAGGGGACGGGGGGGACGAAAGCTAGAAGAGAGGAAGGCATAACGAAGCATGGCAGGTAATAGGTGAACACAGGTGAGTTCAACCTACCTCGGAGTGACCCTTGACAGGACCCAATCCTTCAAGGAACATCTCAAAAAAACAGCAGCTAAGGTGAAGTCCAGAAACAATCTCCTCAGTAAGCTTGCTGGCTCAAAGTGGGGGGGCAGCAGCCCCCACACTGTGCATTTCAGCACTAGCCCTTGCATTTTCTTCAGCCGAATATTGTGCCCCTGTTTGGTCCAGGTCATCCCACACACACCATGTGGACACCCAATTGAACTCAACAATGAGGATCATCACAGGAACAATCCGCTCAACACCACTCCCCTGGCTCCCTGTCCTATCCAACATAGCCCCTCCACACATCCGGCGAGTAGTCCTCACTCAAAGGATGCTCCAAAAGACCAAAAACTCCCCTCACCTGCCAATTCACATGGACATCTTCAACCCACCCACTGCTCGACTTCCATCTAGACCACCAATGTGGAAGAACCCACCACCAGCTGATTTCACCATCCAATCAGCTTGGAAAAAGGAATGGGAGTCCAAGGACGTCCCAAATAAACATCTGGTGTCAGACCCCACCCTACCGGTCCCTGGCACCAATCTCCCAAGGAAGCAGTGGACGACGCTGAATAGATTCAGGACTGGACATGGCCCCTGCTTGGCCAGCCTTCACAAATGGGGCAGCAGCCCAACCCCACGGTGTGCTTGTGGAGAGCAGCAAACAATGCAACACATCATTGAAGCATGCCCTCAACAAAGACTCAAAGGAGGACTTGTCACCCTTCATACAGCAGATCAAGAGGCAACTGCTTGGCTAAAGGACTTTGCATTCGCTAAATAAAAAAGCAGGTGAGTGAGGGGGGGGGGGGGTGGGGGGGGAAGGGGGTTGATAGGAAGATGTTTGGACAAAAATCAGTGATGAAAATAAGGTGTGGGAGAGAAGGATTGAAGAGCTGTGGATTGTCATTTATAAAAAATACAAATAGAAACTTATAAGATTGTTAAGGGCTTAGACACGCTAGAGGCAGGAAACATGTTCTCGAAGTTGGGGGAGTCCAGAACTAAGGGGCCACAGTTTAAGAATAGGGAGTGAGCCATTTGGAACGGAGACGAGGAAACACTTTTTCTCTCAGAGAGTGGTGAGTCTGTGGAATTCACTGCCTCAGAGGGTGATGGAGGCCGGTTCTCTGGATGCTTTCAAGAGAGAGCTGGATAGGGCTCTTAAAAATAGTGGAGTCAGGGGATATGGGGAGAAGGCAGGAACGGGGTACAGATTGTGGATGATCAGCCATGATCACATTGAATGGCGGTGCTGGCTCGAAGGGCCGAATGGTCTACTGCTGCACCTATTGTCTATTGTCTATTGTCTAAACGTTGTTCAAATTGTAAAATGTCTCCGGTGTGTAGGACAGTGCCAGTCTACAGGGCATGGTTCAGTTTCAGATTCAGTTTAGTTCATTGTCACGTGTACCGAGGTACAGTGAAAAGCATTCTGTCGGGTGCTATCCTGTCAGCAGAAAGACAATACATGATTATAATAAATCCGCTTACAGTGTATAGATACATGATAAGGGAACAATGTTTAGTGCAAGTTAAAGCCCGCAAAATCCGGTCAAGTATAGTCCGAGAATCATCAGAGGAAGATCGTGGTTCACCACTGCTCTCTCGTTATGGTAGGATGATTCAGTTGCCTGATAACAGCAGGGAAGAAATGGTGGATTTGCTGCCTCACAGCGCCAGTGACCCGGGTTCGACCCTGCTCTCTGTGGGGAGTTTGCACGTGCTCCCGGTGACCAAATGGGTTTTCTCCAGGTGCCCCGGTTCCCTCCCACACACCAAAGACGTACAGGTTTGTAGGTTAATTAGCTTCGGTTAAAAATTGTCCCTAGTGTGTAGGATAGTGCTGGTGTACGGGATGATCTGTGATCAGCATGGGCTCGGTGGGCCGAAGGGCCTGTTTCCGCACTGTATCTCCAAAGTCTAAAGGCTCATGCATCAGAAAGCTGAGCTCGCATCCCAAACTAATGAAAGAATTTGAAGGGAAGCCAACTCACCAATTGACATGCGCTGGTAGTATTACAGCCTGAAGCAAAACTCAGATTAAAGGCACAACACAATACATAAAAGAAGGAGTTGTTGCGAGATTGTCACTTTGCAGTTAATCCAGTGACATAGTCTAATGATCTAGAGAAAAGAGTTCAAATCCCATCCCAGGGCACCTGGGAATTTGAATACAAATAATTAAATAAATCTAGAATTTCTTAAACAAAAGGTTGCGTCAGTAATGTTGGTCGCTCATTGTTGTTCTTTAAGGAAGCAAATCTGCTGTTCTTACTCAATCTTGCCTTTGTCTGACATTGGATCCACATTAAAGGGCCTGTCCCACTTAGCGACTTTTTTTTTGGCGACTTTCCGGCACCCGTCATAGTCGCAGCAGGTCGCCGAAAATGTCAAACACGTTGAAAATCCAGCGGTGACCAGAAAAAGGTACGACTGACTCTTTGGGCGACTACTCACGACCATACAGCCGACATGTCGCGGGGTGACGGCTGTTTGATCGTGAGTAATAATAATAATAATGGATGGGATTTATATAGCGCCTTTCTAATACTCAAGGCGCTTTACATCGCATTATTCATTCACTCCTCAGTCACACTCGGTGGTGGTAAGCTACTTCTGTAGCCACAGCTGCCCTGGGGCAGACTGACGGAAGCGTGGCTGCCAATCTGCGCCTACGGCCCCTCCGACCACCACCAATCACTCACACACATTCACACACAGGCAAAGGTGGGTGAAGTGTCTTGCCCAAGGACACAACGACAGTATGCACTCCAGTCGCCCAAAGAGTCAGTCACCCAAAGAGTCAGTCGCCCAAAGAGTAGTCACCCAAAGAGTCAGTCGTACCTTGTTCTGGTCGCCGCTGGATTCTCAACGTGTTGAAAATTTTCGCCGACCTGCTGCGACTATGACGGGCGCTGGCAAGTCGCCGAAAAATCGCGTAAGTGGGACAGGCCCTTAATGTGATTGAAGCCTAACCTGCCTTTCAAACGGCAGAGGGAATCACTGAAGGACGTGGAGTAAATGCTGGACGCGCTGACACAAGGAACTGCAGGCGCTGGTTTACAAAAAAAAAGTGGCGGCAGGGTGGCGCGGCGGTAGTGTTGCCGCCTTATAGTGCCAGAGACCCGGGTTCCATCCTGACCACGGATCCTTGTGCTTGACTGTACAAGGTTAACAATATGTTTGTTTAGACTCTACCTCCTTTTTTAAATTGTAGGGTTAAAAGTTATCCCACGGGCAGCACGGTGGCGCAGCGGTAGAGTTGCTGCGTTACAGCGCTTGCAGTGCCTGTTCGCCCCCGACTATGGGTGCCGTCTGTACCGAGTTTGCACGTTTCTTCCCGTGAACTGCGTGGGTTCTCTCCGGGTGCTCCGGTTTCCCCTCATACTCTAAAGACGTGCAGGTTTGTAGGTTATTTGGCTATAGTACAATTGTAAATTGTCCCTAGTGTGTGTGTGTGTGTGTGTGTGTGTGTGTGTGTGTGTGTGTGTGTGTGTGTGTGTGTGTGTGTGTGTGCGTGTGCGTGTGCGTGTGTGCGTGTGTGCGTGTGTGTGTGCGTGTGTGCGTGTGTGCGTGTGTGTGTGTGTGTGTGTGTGCGTGTGCGTGTGCGTGTGTGTGTGTGTGTGTGTGTGTGTGTGTGTGTGTGTGTGTGTGTGTGCGTGTGTGTGTGTGTGTGTGTGTGTGTGTGTGTGTGTGTGTGTGTGTGTGTGTAGGATAGTGCTAGTATGCGGGGATCGCTGGTCGGCACGGACTCGGTGGGCCGAAGGGCCTGTTTCCGCGATGTATCTCTAAACGAACTCAACGGCACCAAAGCATTATATCTGGGTAGTCCTTACATGGCTGTAGGAGACAGCCGTGCCTGCATTGACTGCTGTGTTTCCTACATTACAACAGCGAAGACACTTCAAATAGCACTTCACAGCCTGCAAAGTGCTTTGGGAAGTCCTCAGGTTATAATAGACGCGGTGTAAATGCAAGTCTTTCTCTCTTTACAAATTTGATGAATTGAAGTTTTGACCTTTCATTTACTCTTGGGGTTTTTTTTTTCTTCTCACAAAAGATTAAAGTTACTGAAGTTCACCCTCACACAAGGTCAGCTTTCTTCACATCAGAACAATGCCTTGGCTCCCAAACTACAAGCCCGCTTTCGGCAAACAGCAATATTTTAACTTCTTTCTGGTGCCAGTTCCCAACATGAGGTATTGTCACCCGTCTCTCGTGCCCCTCCTGGCCCTTTGCGTGGCCGTGTGGCTTTGATTTGAAGTCGGACAAATTCAGTCCAGTTTAGCTCATTGTCACGTGAGTCGAGGTACAGCGAAAAGCTTTTGTTGCGTGCTAACCAGTCAGCGGAAAGAGACAAAAACATGATTACAATCGAGCCATTTACAGTGTGCAGATACACAAAAAAAGGTATAGAAACATAGAAATTAGGTGCAGGAGTAGGCCATTCGGCCCTTCGAGCCTGCACCGCCATTCAATATGATCATGGCTGATCATCCAACTCAGTATCTTGTACCTGCCTTCTCTCCATACCCCCTGATCCCTTTAGCCACAAGGGCCACATCCAACTCCCTCTTAAATATAGCCAATGAACTGGCCTCAACTACCTTCTGTGGCAGAGAATTCCACAGGTTCACCACTCTCTGTGTAAAAATATATAATGTTTAGTGCAAGATAAAGCCAGCAAAGTCCGATCAAGGATAGTCCAAGGGTCGCCAAGAAGGTGGATAGTAGTTCGGCGCTGCTCTCTGGTTGTGGGAGGATGGTTCAGTTGCCTGATAACAGCTGGAAAGAAACTGTCCCTGAATCTGGAGGTGTGCGTTTTCACAAAGTATTCATCTTTATGAATCGGCTTCACATTGAACAGGTGGCGTGGAGTGTGTTTTAAGTCTATATTAAATAAACACTTTGATTCTTGTTGGCAAAAGCCATCGTTCCTTATTACTGGAGCAACAATAATAAGGAAATTAGACAAAGGAGCTGGAGAAACTCAGCGGGTGCAGCAGCATCTATGGAGCGAAGGAAATAGGCAACGTTTCGTCCCGAAACTTTGCCTATTTCCTTCGCTCCATAGATGCTGCTGCACCCGCTGAGTTTCTCCAGCATTTTTTGTCAGAATAATGTGGGGGGGGAAGAAAGGAGAAAGAAAGAAGAGGAGCCAGAGGGCTGAGGGAGAGCTGAGAAGGGGAGGAGACAGCAAGGGCTACCGGAAATTGGAGAAGTCAATGTTTATGCCGCTAGGGTGCAGACTGCCCAAGCGGAATATGAGATGCTGCTCCTCCAATTTACGGTGGTGCTCACTCTGGCCATGGAGGAGGCCCAGGACAGAAAGGTCGGATTCGGAATGGGAGGGGGAGTTGAAGTGCTGAGCCACCGGGAGATCAGGTTGGTTATTGCGAACCGAGCGGAGGTGTTCGGCGAAACGAATAAGGAAACCCGAGTGTTAGGAATGCCCATAAAGTACAAAGGATTTCTATTGCCAACCATTTCAGCGCGGAAACAGGCCCTTTGGCCCACCGAGTCCGTGCCGACCAGCGATCCCCGTTCACTCCCATTATCCCACGCACAAGGGAACAATTAACAATTTTTACTGAAGCCAATTAACCTTCAAACCTGCACGTCTTTAGAGTGTGGGAGGAAATGGGAGCATTTGGAGATAACCCACGCGGTCACGGGGAGAACGTGCAAACTCCGTACAGACAGCACCCGTAGTCGGGATCGAACCCGGGTCACTGGCGCTGCCACCGTGCCTTGCTATATACCTGTTCCAAACAGTGAATCTGTCTCTTCTTCAAAACACAAGGAGCTCAACAGAGAACAGTATCCAAGTTTAACCTAATTTAAGGAAGTTTTAGATAGTGAGATCGCAGGGTAAAAAATAGTTGAAACCAGATACTTTCAAGAGAGAGCTAGATAGGGCTCTTAAAGATAGCGTAGTCGGGGGATATGGGGAGAAGGCAGGAACGGGGGGGTGGGGGTACTGATTGGAGATGATCAGCCATGATCACATTGAATGGCGGTACTGGCTCGAAGCTGAGGAAAGACATTCTTGCCATAGAGGGAGTACAGAGAAGGTTCACCAGACTGATTCCTGGGATGTCAGGACTTTCATATGAAGAAAGACTGGGTACACTCGGCTTGTACTCGTTAGAATTTAGAAGATTGAGGGGGGATTTTATAGAAACTTACAAAATTGTTAAGGGGTTGGACAGGCTAGCTGCAGGAAGATTGTTCCCGATGTTGGGAAAGTCCAGAACAAGGGGTCACAGTTTAAGGATGAGGGGGAAATCTTTAAGGACCGAGATGAGAAAAACATTTTTCACACAGAGAGTGGTGAATCTCTGGAATTCTCTGCCACAGAAGGTAGTTGAGACCAGTTCATTGGCTATATTTAAGAGGGAGTTAGATGTGGCCCTTGTGGCTCAGGGGATCAGGGGGTATGAAGAGAAGGCAGGTACAGGATACTGAGTTGGATGATCGGCCATGATCACATTGAATGGCGGTGCAGGCTTGAAGGGCCTAATGGCCTACTCCTGCACCTATTTTCTATGTTTCTATGAAGGACCTTATGGCCTACTCCTGCACCTGTTGTCTATTGTCTATTGAAACCGGAGCGCCCGGAGAAAACCCACGTGGTCACAGGGTGAACGTGCAAACTCCCTACAGACAGCACCCGTAGCTTGACGCCCTTACTGATCAAGAACCTATCAATCTCCGCTTTAAAAACACCCGATGACTTGGCCTCCACCACCGTCTGTGGCAATGAATTCCACAGATTCACCGCCCTCTGGCTTAAGAAATTCATCTCCTCATCTCCATTGTGAAGGTACGTCCTTTTATCCTGAGGCTATGGACCTCTGGTCCTGACCTGGACTCAATGCCAGAGAGAGTCTTCCTAATCCTAGCCACTTCCCCCCCCCCACCCACCTCTCCCCTCCTCCCCCTTCAATCCGCTCCATCTGACTGCTTCAAGTGGCATGTACACTGCCTCACTTGTGCCAGGCATGTGTCGAGTGGCACATCCCCGGGCAGCGCCTTGCGCCCACTCTGACATTATACTAACGGCCTCCCAAAGCCGTACCTTGTGTGTGCCATTGTCGTGGCCAAATGATTAATTGAGTTCTGGCTGCAAGTTTTGTTTCCTCTCTCTCTCTCTCTCGCTAAATTAACACCAGCTCCCGAGCCTGTGTCGCCCCTTCAAGAAAGAATAAACACACAGAGCGAGTTCATGAATCCCCCTCTTCTGCGCTAACTAACGCCTTTGGACTTTTATAGTGTGGAATCAGTATGGGAAAACGAAACGAGGGCTGCATGTGGCCCCAACGTTGTTGGCGCCGCCGTCTGATGGGCAGGACACAACTGATAAAGATTTAGTGCATGGAAGAGGAAGCATTCTGCCGGCCCGATTATAGTCGCGAATACAATGTCCCTCAGTGTGAATTTTCCAGGCCAGCGATCACAGGCTGTTGCGGCAGAGGTTTATTCTTCAGTCTGACAACAGCTGCAGGGTGGGAAGACAAAACCTCACATAGCACAAGGAGCAGGAGAACATAGCTGACAGGTTGCTGCTGGCAATGGCAACTGTGTGAGGTTTTTGAGAGTCGGCAGTGGGGAAGATGTTATGTGTTCTCTCCGAGAGAGTGGGGGGGGGGGGGAGGGGTGGAATGGGGGGCCATTTAGCATGAGATGGGTTATGAATGAACTTTTTCACACAGGGGACAACTGAATATAGGATAACCGTACAAAAAAGAAAATATCAGTGCCGGGAGACGCCACTATCATTCCAAGCCACGATTTCCCTAAATGGAACTCTTTGAAGTGTTTGTCCCCAAACCAGCCCACGATCTGCAAAGTCCATGTTACAGATGTGTTTCTTCAACAGAGAGAAAGTAACACAGGCACATCCTTAGTGTAAAACCTGCTGGAAATAAGATTATGTTGGTCCTTCTCATAATGCTAGAAAACTGAAACTCTTTCATTATCCCAGTTTATTGTTTAAAATTTCATGTTAAAGATGTTTTCTTTAACAGCAAGTAGGCAACATCTAGGGGGAACTTCTTTACTCAGAGAGTGGTGGCTGTGTGGAATGAGCTTCCAGTGGAAGTGGTGGAGGCAGGCAGGTTCGATTTTATCATTTAAAAATAAATTGGATAGGTATATGGACGGGAAAGGAATGGAGGGTTATGGTCTGAGTGCAGGTAGATGGGACTAGGTGAGAGTAATGCCCCTGTCCCACTTAGGGAACCTGAACCGAAACCTCTGGAGACTTTGTGCCCCACCCAAGGTTTCCGTGCGGTTCCCGGAGGTTTTTGTCAGTCTCCCTACCTGCTTCCACTACCTGCAACTTCCGGCAACCTCCAGGAACTGCACGGAAACCTTGGGTGGGGCGCAAAGTCTCCTGAGGTTTCCGTTCAGGTTTCCTAAGTGGGACAGGGGAATAAGTGTTTGGCACGGACTAGAAGGGCCGATATGGCCTGTTTCCGTGCTGTAATTGTTATATGGTTATAACATAGAGATATCAATAATTAATCATCTTAATTGACAATAGTCTTAATTGACAAATCAGAACTATTTGCTAGAATATGGTCTCCATTTATTGATTTTCTAAAAAGGTAAATTGGTTCACCACGGAAGCTGGACTGAAACTTGAGTCCAGGACTGGATGAATAATTACACCTTATATAATCTATGGACCTATCTCCAAAACCGCGTTATTGGTAACTTCCTTTGTTTTTAACCCTTCCCTCTCAATTAGTTCATAGTTTTTTTTTTCCGCTTATTTCTTTCTTTCTCTACAGCTCTATCTTTCAAAAAAAATGTATTAAAAAAAAGCTTTGTATGTATGTAATTGGTAAACAAATCGTGTTTTGCTATTATATGTATATGCTTCTAATAAAAAACATTGCCCCTCGGGGATGAATAAAGTGCTTGATTGATTGATTGATTGATTGATTGATTAATAAAAAATAATTTAAAAATAATTAATAATCAGTGTAAGATCAGCAATTGGTTCGCCCTTCTCAAAAATGTGCTAAAGCGTGAATGGTGATTGCCCCCCTCCCCCCTCAACCCCCCCCCTCCAACTTATTATGCACAAGATTTAAAAGAACTACAACTTCTCAATAACCCTTTGAAGCAACAACCATGATGAGAATAAACTTGCAAAAGGTGAGGACACTATTTGCAGTATCTTGTATCAGATAGGAAGTAATTTAATATTCCTCCACGTTAAATATTCCCTTCCCCCCCACACACACACACACAGAAATAAAGAGATGGATTGACACTGATCATATTTGATCAAACCCAGAGACAGTGGACAGAGTTCAATTAATTAGCAACGCTCGAGTTTAGGACGACGAGGTTTCTTCGCGGCCTTTTCTTATAAGGAAATAAGACAATGGCAAATGCAGATTCCAGACAGAGGCAGGGATTGTGGCAGATAATGGCTGCCCGGGGTTGTCAAAGGTCTCGTTACACCCTGAGAAAGCTTCCCTCGTGGTCATTCTCTCTCGGCATTTCGTGGGTGGCTGTCAGAGTAGTCCATCTCCGAGGCAATGTAAAATATTACCGGCTAACGGCAGCACAGGGCGGGCGACCCATTGGGGGAAAGACAAACGGCGTGTATTCGAGACATAAAAGTGACACACACGCGCTTGGCCTGTTTGGGTTCAGTTATATTATTACTTATTACTTATTAAAAGCTTATGGGCTAAGTGTTCGGCTGGCGACTGGAAGGTAGCCGGTTCGAATCCCGCTTGGAGTGCATACTGTCGTTGTGTCCTTGGGCAAGACACTTCACCAACCTTTGCCTGTGTGTGAATGTGTGTGAATGTGTGTGAGTGACTGGTGGTGGTCGGAGGGGCCGTAGGCGCAGATTGGCAGCCACGCTTCCGTCAGTCTGCCCCAGGGCAGCTCTGGCTACAGAAGTAGCTTACCACCACCGAGTGTGACTGAGGAGTGAATGAATAATGCGATGTAAAGCACCTTGAGTATTAGAAAGGCGCTATATAAATCCCATCCATTATTATTATTATTATTATTAAACGCGTGATAGAATAGGGGAAAGGCTTGAGGGGGGAAGATAGAAGCATAGAAACATCTGGTTGTGGTAGGATGATTCAGTTTGCCTGATAACAGCTGGGAAGAGACTGTCCCTGAATCTGGAGTTGTGCGTTTTCAAAAAATATTCATCTTTATAAATCTGCTTCACATTGAACAGGTGGCGTGGAGTGAGTTTTAAGTCTATATTAAACAAACACTTTGATTCTTGTTGGCAAAAGCCATCGTTCCTTATTACTGAAGCAACAGTAATAAGGAAAGTAGACAAAAAATGCTGGAGAAACTCAGCGGGTGCAGCAGCATCTATGGAGCGAAGGAAATAGGCAACGTTTCGTCCCGAAACGTTGCCTATTTCCTTCGCTCCATAGATGCTGCTGCCACCCGCTGAGTTTCTCCAGCATTTTTTGTCTACCTTCGATTTTCCAGCATCTGCAGTTCCTTCTTAGACAAATAGGTGCAGTAGAGTAGGCCATTCGGCCCATCGAGCCAGCACTGCCATTCAATGTGATCATGGCTGACCATCCACAATCAGTACCCCGTTCCTCCCTTCTCCTCATATCCCCTGACTCCGCTATCTTTAAGAGCCCTATCTAGCTCTCTCTCTTGAAAGCATCCAGAGAACCTGCCTCCACCGCCCTCTGAGGCAGAGAATTCCACAGGCAGCAATGCTAATCATCCAAAATCAGTACCCTGTACCTGCTTTTTCCCCATATCCCTTGATTCCGTTAGCCCTACGAGCTAAATCTAACTAGATCGGTGCTTGGGGTAGGATAAGGAGGGGACAAGGGTTAGCCGGGTTGGGGGGGATATGCAAGCAGTATAGAGGCTCAGCAGGGCAGTCATCTGGGAGTCATCAGTGTGCTTGCCTGCCTTCATGGACTGTGTGTGGCAAACAATAGCTGGATCCGAGCCTCCAGTGCCAAAAGAACTTGTCCATCACCTCCCGGAGCATTGAAATCCTAACCCCCCCTGCCGGGCTGCTGGAGTCCGTGCCCAGAAGTGGGATCAGAGTTGGACAAGGAGGGTGGTCGTACCCACAAAGGCAATCTCAATCATCGCCCGCTCCCCCCCCCCCCTCCCCCCCCCCCCCCCTCCTCCCCTCCCCTCCCGTCACCTCCCCCTCCATCTCTCCACCTCCCTGCTCTCAGACACAACGTCCCCCCCCCTCCCCCCCAACCCTCTGTGAAGGCCAATGTCAGGCCCGTAGCTCAAATCGCAGGCAGCGAAACAGCAGATAGCAGTGCTCAAGAAGGGAACTGCAGATGCTGGAAAATCGAAGGTAGACAAAAATGCTGGAGAAACTCAGCGGGGGCAGCATCTGTGGAGCGAAGGAAATAGGCAACGTTTCGGGGCCGAAACCCTTATTCAGAAGATAGCAGTGCGTTCAGCTGAGTGTGAAAATAAGTGCCTAGGAACCGCGGGCAGCACGGTGGCGCAGCGGTAGAGTTGCAGCGCCAGAGACCCAGGTTCGATCCTGACTACGGGTGCTGTCTGTACGGAGTTTCTCCCTGTGACCTGCGTGGGTTTTCTCCGAGATCTACGGTCACCTCCCACATTCCAAAGACTTGCAGGATAATTGGCTTGGTATAAGTGTAAATTGCCCCCTCACTCACCCAGGTTCAATCAACTGCTGCCTGTGTGGAGTTTGCACGTTCTCCCTGTGATCATGTGGATTTCCTCCAGGGTGCTCCTGTTTCCTCTCACATCCCAAAGACGTGCAGGTTTGTAGGTTAATTGGCCTCTGTAAATTGCCACTAATGTTCGTTTACTGAGTGGATGAGAGAGAGGGATAAAATAGTACCAGTGTGGTTGGCAGTGGGCCGAAGGGCCTGATTCCATGCTGTATCTCCCCACTGTCTCCCAACAGTCTTCAACATTGTTTCAGAAGCAGTTTGACCTAATTTACCACCTCTGCCGAGTTTGCCCTTGATTCATACTCGCAGCTTGGTCGTCACGAGGTCGTAGGTAGGTCGTGATGCTAGTCATAGGTACTCGTGCCATAGACACATAGAAACATAGAAAATAGGTGCAGGCCATTCGGCCCTTCGAGCCTGCACCGCCATTCAATATGATCATGGCTGATCATCCAACTCAGTATCCTGTACCTGCCTTCTCTCCATACCCCCTGATCCCTTTAGCCACAAGGGCCATGTCTAACTCCCTCTTAAATATAGTAAATGAACTGTGGCCTCAACTACCTTCTGTGGCAGAGAATTCCACAGATTCACCACTCTCTGTGTGAAAAATGTTTTCCTCATCTCAGTCCTAAGGGAATTCCCCCTTATCCTTAAACTGTGACCCCTTGTTCTGGACTTCCCCAACATCAAGTAGGTCGGGGCGTTTTTCTAGCCTGATGAAAAATGTCCATGAGTAAAAAAGGTCTTGAATTAGGTTGTGAAAGTGGGACAGGACCTTCACTGCGCCAGAGACCCAGGTTCGATCCTGACTATGTTGCTGTCTGTCTGCACAGAGTTTGTACCTTCTCCCCGTGACCGCGTGGGATTTCTCCGGTTTCCTCCCACACTCCAAGGCGTACAGGTTTGTAGGTTAATTGATTTTGGTAGCGTATGTAAATAGTCCCTAGTGTGTGCAGGATAGTGCTTGTGCGCGTGGATCGCTGGTCGGCACGCACTCGGTGGGCCGAAGGGCCTGTTTCCGCACAGTATCTCTGAACCAAACCAAGGAAAAACTGGAGAGAGGAAGTGCCTGGATTTGAGTATTAAAAAGTCGTCCACTAAAGATCCAAAAATTCTTGGCTTTGGTACTGTCCACTACAGGTGTACACAGGTGTACTGTCCACTACAGGTGGACTGTCCACTACAGGTGGACACAGGTGTACTGTCCACTACAGGTGGACTGTCCACTACAGGTGGACACAGGTGTACTGTCCACTACAGGTGTACACAGGTGTACTGTCCACTACAGGTGTACTGTCCACTACAGGTGTACTGTCCACTACAGGTGGACACAGGTGTACTGTCCACTACAGGTGGACACAGGTGTACTGTCCACTACAGGTGTACACATGTGTACTGTCCACTACAGGTGTACACAGGTGTACTGTCCACTGCAGGTGTACTGTCCACTACAGGTGTACTGTCCACTACAGGTGGACACAGGTGTACTGTCCACTACAGGTGTACACAGGTGTACTGTCCACTGCAGGTGTACTGTCCACTACAGGTGTACTGTCCACTACAGGTGGACACAGGTGTACTGTCCACTACAGGTGTACACAGGTGTACTGTCCACTACAGGTGTACACAGGTGTACTGTCCACTACAGGTGTACATAGGTGTACTGTCCACTACAGGTGTACACAGGTGTACTGTCCACTACAGGTGTACATAGGTGTACTGTCCACTACAGGTGGACACAGGTGTACTGTCCACTACAGGTGTACACAGGTGTACTGTCCACTACAGGTGTACACAGGTGTACTGTCCACTACAGGTGTACACAGGTGTACTGTCCACTACAGGTGTACACAGGTGTACTGTCCACTACAGGTGTACACAGGTGTACTGTCCACTACAGGTGTACACAGGTGTACTGTCCACTGCAGGTGTACTGTCCACTACAGGTGTACTGTCCACTACAGGTGGACACAGGTGTACTGTCCACTACAGGTGTACACAGGTGTACTGTCCACTACAGGTGTACACAGGTGTACTGTCCACTACAGGTGTACATAGGTGTACTGTCCACTACAGGTGTACACAGGTGTACTGTCCACTACAGGTGTACACAGGTGTACTGTCCACTACAGGTGTACACAGGTGTACTGTCCACTACAGGTGTACACAGGTGTACTGTCCACTACAGGTGTACACAGGTGTACTGTCCACTACAGGTGTACTGTCCACTACAGGTGTACACAGGTGTACTGTTTTATTATTATGAATGTTTAGTGTTTTCTGAGTCATTCGTAACTGTCACTGTATGTCATGTTGTTACTTGTGGGTGGAGCACCAAGGCAAATGCCTTGTATGTGAATACTGGCCAATAAACCTACTTACTCCACAAGCAAAGCATGATTTGCAGACTGTCAATGCCATTCATCTCCTTGAATATTAGTGTACACATCTGCTCACAAAGATTCAGCGCTGTCAAGATAAAAACACTGAGTTGACAAGATGCTGGAGTAACTCAGTGGGACAGGCAGCATCTCTGGAGAAGAGGAATGGGTGACGTTTCGGGTCATTGCACATGTTATTTTGTGAAGACACAATTCAAATTAAAGATCTATTGTACTTGAATTTGAACTGATTGCTATCTAGGTATGGAATATCTAATCTTCTGAAGAAGGGTCTCGACCTGAAACGCCACCCATTCCTTCTCCCCAGAGATGCTGCCTGTCTCCGCTGAGTTGCTCCAGCATTTTGTGTCTGCCTTCGACTCCACAGTCAAAAAGGATGTACCTCCTACGGCAGCTGAGGAAGCACAATCTGCCACAGGCAATGATGGTCGTCCAGTACAGACCAAGTGGGCCGAAGGGCCTGTCTCTGTGCCGTATCTCTAAACTAGTCTAAACTAAACCGGGCAAGCCTTTAGCAAGTATTTGAACCTAGTCCCTTATGGAATGTCAAGAATGTGAAACAGTGTCAGAAGGAATGGCATGGGGAAAAGTCTTGTAGATCCATTCCTTTCTGCGAGGTAGTTTTTGGCCACATGTGCAGCTGAACCTCAACAGGAAACATTTTAATATCAGCAATTTGACCCCTGCACTCAATAGCTACTGATTGCGGAAGGAAGGTACCATTTCAATAGACAATAGACAATAGACAATTGGTGCAGGAGTAGGCCATTCGGCCCTTCGATGCCAGCACCGCCATTCAATGTGATCATCCCCAATCAGTACCCCATTCCTGCCTTCTCCCCATATCCCCTGACTCCGCTATTTTTAAGAGCCCTATCTAGCTCTCTCTTGCAAGTATCCAGAGAACCTGCCTCCACCGCCCTCTGAGGCAGAGAATTCCACAGACTCACAACTCTCTGTGAGAAAAAGTGTTTCCTCGTCTCCGTTCTAAATGGCTTACCCCTTATTCTTAAACTGTGGCCCCTGGTTCGGGATGGGTCTGGCCATAATCTGACTGACTTCATGGTGTAGAAACTGCAGATGCTGGTTTATACCAAAGATAGATGCAATGTGGTAGAGTGACTCAGCGGGTCAGGCAGCATCTCTGGAGAATGTGGATGGGTGATGAAGGAAATGTGACCGATCTATTTTCTCCAGAGATACTGCCTGACCCGCTGAGTTACTCCAGTGCTTTGGGCTTATCTCTGACTTCATGCTATTTATCCGGAATTAAGTCAATCAAGTCAAACTCAAGTACATTAGAGAGAGAGAGCAAAGGGGAAGATACAGAATGCAGAATATAGTTCAGGATCTGGACCTGGATCTGGATCTAGTCCGCTAAAAACTCCAGGTGCAGCATCATTCAGAACTGAACAATTTTATACTGGACAATTTTTACATTTACACCAAGCCAATTAACTTACAAACAAACCTGCACATCAATGGAGTGTGGGAGGAAACCGAAGATCTCGGAGAAAACCCGCGCAGGTTACGGGGAGAACGTACAAACTCCGTACAGACAGCGCCCCTGATCGAGATCGAACCCGGGTCTCTGGCGCTGCATTTTTTTGCCGTAAGGCAGCAACTCTACTGCTTCTACCAACTCTACAAGTTCTCAGCATTGTAGCGCACCCAGTTCCGAGGACAAGGTCCAATGCCCACCAGGACTTTAGAGATACAGCGTGGAAACAGTCCCTTCGGCCCACCGAGTCCGCGCCGACCAGCGATCCCCGCACACTAGCACTATCCTACACAATCTTTTACAGAAGCCAATTACCTACAGGCCTGCACGTCATTGGAGTGTGGGAGGAAACCAGAGCACCCGGAGAAAACCCACACAGGTCACGGGGTCACAGTTTAAGGATAAGAGGGAAGTCTTTTAGGACCGAGATGAGAAAATCATTTTTTACACAGAGAGTGGTGAATCTGTGGAATTCTCTGCCACAGAAGGTAGTTGAGGCCAGTTCATCGGCTATATTTAAGAGGGAGTTAGATGTGGCCCTTGTGACTAAAGGGATCAGGGGTATGGAGAGAAGATAGGTGCAGGATACTGAGTGGATGATCAGCCATGATCATATTGAATGGCGGTGCTGGCTCGAAGGGCCGAATGGCCAACCTGCACCTATTTTATATGTTTCTATGTTTCTATGTCACGGGGAGAACGTACAAACTCTGCACAGACAGCACCCGTGGTCAGGATCGAACCTGGGTCACTGGCGCTGTAAGGCAGCCACTCTACCACTGCGCCACCGTGCCGCCCGTAGAGCTCCATTGAGCTGTGAGGTTGATGGTTGTGGTTAATTTTGTAGCAAGTTCGTAACAAAATGTTGGTGACCTTTGCGCAGTTTCCAACAACCTCATTGAAACATAGAGAATAGTGAAAGGCCTGGATAGAGTGGACGTGGAGAGGATGTTTCCACTAGTGGGAGAGTCTGGGACTAGAGGTCGTAGCCTCAGAATTAAAGGACGTTCTTTTAGGAAGGACATGAAGAGAAATCTCTTAAGTCAGGGGGTGGTGAATCTGTGGAATTCATTGCCACAGAAGGTTGTGGAGGCCAAGTCAGTGGATATTTTTTAAGGCAGAGATAGATAGATTCCTGATCAGTACGGGTGTCAGAGGTTATGGGGAGAAGGCAGGAGAATGGGGCTGGGAGGGAGAGATAGATCAGCCATGATTGAATGACGGAGTAGACTTGATGGACCGAATGGCCCAATTCTTCTCCTATCCCTTAATACCTTATGAACCTGGAACAGTACAGCACAAATAGATCACATTCAGAGGCGCTGGCATGAAATGGATTCAGGGCGCATACCTCCGCAAGGCTAGGTAGTCTTCTACTCTGTCCTAAGGTGAACCTAGAATTTTATTTTTAGTTCATGAAGTGAGCGCAAAAGTGGGGCAGAGGGGAGGCATGTTTAGGTTGCAGTAAATTCACGGCACACGTTCCAAATGGTGGCATAAAGCTGTCAGCAGGAATGCTCCAGCCCATTGTGTAGAGCAACACCTATGGGAAACTCTTTTAATACAAAGTGGAATTGTTTGCTGGTTAATAATATGCATTGGTGGAGTAATGGAAATAATTGTTGGAACACTCCTCCAGAGAGAGAGAGCGAGAGCTTAAATTGCGCTATTTGTGTTTAATAAGAGAAGCTAGTGGCTCGTAAAAAATCTTTAGGAGCACACTTCAGAAGCACCCGTCTGGCAGTGGAGAAACACTTTGCGATGTCCTAAAATTAACCTGAAAGGCAATATATATGCATTGTAATTTATGTGATGTCGCCTCTTGTCTGGACCATGAGTCTGAAATAAAGTTGAATAACGTATAATATAAGATTGTTAAGGGCTTGGACACACTAGAGGCAGGAAACGTGTTCCCAATGTTGGGGGAGTCCACAACCAGGGGCCACACAGTTTAAGAATAAGGGGTAAGCCATTTAGAACGGAGACGAGGAAACACTTTTTCTCACAGAGAGTGGTGAGTCTATGGAATTCTCCGCCTCAGAGGGCGGTGGAGGCCGGTTCTCTGCGTAGGTTTACAAGGTTAATTCCCGGGATGGCGGGACTGTCATATGCTGAGAGAATGGAGCAGCTGGATTTGTATACTCTGGAGTTTAGAAGGATGAGAGGGAATCTTATTGAAACATATGAGATTATTAAGGGTGTGGACACGCTAGAGGCAGGAAACATGTTCCCGATGTTGGGGGAGTCCAGAACCAGGGGCCACAGTTTAAGAATAAGGGGTAAGCCATTTAGAACGGAGACGAGGAAACACTTTTTCTCACAGAGAGTGGTGAGTCTATGGAATTCTCTGCCTCAGAGGGTGGTGGAGGCCGGTTCTCTGGATGGTTTCAAGAGAGAGCTAGATAGGGCTCTTAAAGATAGCGGAGTCAGGGGATATGGGGAGAAGGCAGGAACGGGATACTGATTGGGGATGATCAGCCATGATCACATGGCTCGAAGGGCCATATGGCCTACTCCTGCACCTATTGTCCATTGTCTAATAGTATTAATAATATAACTATGGTTTTTTATTCGCTGCATAGTCAGGGAGAAATGCCTTTTTTGTTATCACAGTGCTTCCCTGTTATTCTTTCCTTGTCATTCTTTCATTATCTTCTGCATTCCCTCACTCAGTATTTAACTTTTTCCATTTTGGATGGAAGGATAGTCCCCTGGTCAATTCATCCCTTCCCCAACCGAACCACCCCCTCTCCAGGCACTTTCCCTTGTCCGCAAGGAATGCTACACTTGTCGCTTTACCTCCCCCCTTGACTCCATTCAAGGACCCAAGCAGTCTTTCCAGGTGCGGCAGAGGTTCACCTGCACCTCATCCAACCTCATCTATTGCATCCGCTGCTCTAGGTGTCAGCTGCTCTACATCGGTGAGACCAAGCGCAGGCTTGGCGATCGCTTCGCCCAACACCTCTGCTCGGTTCACAATAACCAACCTGATCTCCCAATGGCTCAGCACTTCAACTCCCCTCCCATTCCGAATCCGACCTTTCTGTCCTGGGCCTCCTCCACGGCCAGAGTGAGGACCACCATAAATTGGAGGGGCAGCACCTCATATTTCGCTTGGGCAGTTTGCACCCCAGCGGTATGAACATTGACTTCTCTAATATCAGGTAGTCCTTACTATAGTCCTTACCCAAGGGTTTCAGCCCGAAACGTTGCCTATTTCCTTCGCTCCATAGATGCTGCTGCACCCGCTGAGTTTCTCCAGCATTTTTGTCTACCTTCGATTTTCCCACATCTGCAGTTCCTTCTTAAACACTGTGTCTGGAGAAGTAGTTTTTAGGATTTTAATGGGAAGTTAAGATTTGTAAAATTGAATGAAGATTTAGGCATCGAATCAGTCCAAAAGGGCCTGAGTCTGAAGGAGGGTCTCAACCCGAAAATGTTACCTATTCCTTCTCTCCAGAAATGCTGCCTGACCCGCTGAGCTACTCCAGCCTTTTGTGACAGTATCTGTACTTAGAACAATAAATTCAATTCAGGGTTGAAGTAGTGGAATTGGTTTTCAGCCATTTAAATACAGTAGCGCTGTTGAAACAGCGGGAAAGAGGACGTACAAAATTATCCACATCATTTAACCACGATGAATATAACATGAAGCGATTATTTCCAGTTTTTAAATGTATGAATCGATCCAATTATTCATAGTTTGCATTTCCCAAAGGATCGCCATTTTTCTCAAATATTTATTGCACCAAACCGCTCTTAAACATTTTTCCTACATTCGCTTCTTCTCTTTCCATTGCTAATTGCTGGTGTCTCACTGTTTCGAGAAACACTTGAACATGCACAGTGCTGTTCACCAGTTGAGAATGAGCCATTGTACTCACTGGTGAAGTAGGGTCCCTGTTGTATTATAGAAAAACACATGACCCAACGGGTAGTCAAGCAGATCCAACAGGATGTAAAGGGCCTGTCCCACTTGGCCGTCATTTACGCGACAAGCTGGTACTGACTGACGCGCGATGGTCGCGCGCATCATCATGCGTCCGCACAGCCGCCAGGAGCGCGTGACGTCATTTGAAGATAGACACAAAATGCAGGAGTAACTCAGCGGGACCGGCAGCATCTCTGGAGAGAAGCAATGGGTGACGTTTCGGGTCGAGACCCTTCTTCAGACTGAAGATGTGCGGGTCTGTAGGTCAATTGGCCTCTAGTGTGTTGGAAGCAGATGCAAAACTGGAATATCATAGAACTAGTGTGAACAGTGGCGCAGCGGTAGAGTTGCTGCCTCACAGCACCAGAGACCCGGGTTCGATCCTGACTACGGGTGCTATCCATACGGAGTTTGTACGTTCTCCCCGTGACCTGCGTGGGTTTCCTCCAGCTGCTCCGGTTTCCTCCCACATTCCAAAGACGTACTGGTTTGTAGGTTAATTGGCTTTGTTAAGTTGTAAAAGTGTCCCTAGTGTGTAGGATGGTGTTGGCGTACGGGGTGATCGCTGATCGTTGGGCCAAAGGGCCTGTTTCCACGCTGTATCTTTCAATCAATCCAATCCAATCAATGTTATCCCGATGACCTAGCTCTTCTCTGTGTTGTCACAGCCTGGAAAATGCATGGAAAATCCCAGGGTTTAGGTAAAATGTCATAAGTTACTGGAACCTTCATGAATGAATGAATGAATGAATGAGTTTATTGGCCAAGTATTCACATACAAGGAATTTGCCTTGGTGCTCCGCCCGCAAGTGACAACATGACATACAGTGACATGGAGCAGTACACCGTGGCAGCCATTGTCGGTGCCAGCAGCAGCTACACTGCCTCTAGTGTGTAGGAAGAGGCATTTCATCTCAGATCAACCCTGTAGACAAAGCTGCCCTCTGACACAGTATTTCACCACACTGTGTATATCACATAAGCTCATGTCCATGAGTGATAGAATTAGGCCATTCGGCCCATCATGTCTACCTCGCCATTCGATCATCGTTAATCTCGATCATCATCACTAAATCTCGTTGCACTGACGTGCAATGACAATAAAAGATATATTATTATTATTATTATTATTATCTATCTCTCCCTCCCAACCCCATTCTCCTGCCCTCTCCCCATAACCCCTGACACCCGTACTGATCAAGAATCTAGCTCCTTTTTCCTTTCTACTCCCCGCCACCCCCCATCAGTCTGAAGAAGGGTTTCGGCCCGAAACGTTGCCCATTTCCTTCGCTCCATAGATGCTGCTGCACCCGCTGAGTTTCTCCAGCATTTTTGTGTACCTTAGAATAGTAAGATTAAACGAGAACTTACCAGTTCGAAGTTTGATCATTATTTTATGAGGAGTAACGTTGAGGGAATACGTGAAGAACCCCGCCAGGACGCATGCGTGTCATTCTTCAAAGCAGCGGTGTGAAATCACAGATAACTGTAATGACTTAAACATAGTAAGATTAGAGAAAGAAATACCAGTTGAGTATATGATCATGGGTGGGAGCGGAGGGCACGTATTCCCTCAACATACTCCTCATAAAATAATGATCAAACTTCGAACTGGTAAGTTCTCGTTTAATCTTACTATTTTACTTCGGAGTCACGTGAGTGACTACGTGAAGATTTCAAAGCTCTGTGATTTCAATGCCGTGGAAACGAGTCCATGCATCACATCTGCCTTGATGACTGTAGGAGGAATTGTGTCAACATATTTTAGACATGAATCCGACATTGAAATCCATGAATTGATTAACACAAATTATAGCCCCTATTTATGGAGTAATTAAATTACAGATCTTAAATTGTTTCTGCAAATGTTCCAGGTTTAATGACTGGTTTATGATAAAATAGTTGGAATGTTTTTTGTTTTTTTTCCCCTGACCATCCTGCTGCCTTGAGGATTTGGTCCATTGGTACATCCAACTGCATAGCTGCCGATGTAGCAGCAGCCCTGGTGGAATGAGATTTAAAATATTAGTATCCACCCCAGCCTGTGTTAGAACCTGTTTCAGCCATCTTGAGATGGTCTGGACCGACACTTTTTTGTGTGGTTGCTTATGGCTGACTAAAAGTGCCTTCTCATTGCCTCTGATGATTTTCGTTTTCTCCATATATAACGACAAATGTTTTACTATACAGAGACGATCATCTGTTAGGTAAGACCTAAATTCTATATTGAGGCCCGCTGATCCCTGTCTGTTCTGTTTCACTAATTCATAAATATGAAACGTAACTTTTTCAGATGAAGAAGTCATGTTGTCCAGTCTTAATTTATGTAATGACTGTACCCTTTGTGCCGTGACCAATGCCATTAGCATGACTGTTTTTAATATCAGTCTATATAGGGACAGAGCTGTTGCTGGAGACCAATTCCTGAGCATCTTCAGGACAATACTCACATCCCATATTTGGGAGTACCTGGTTCTTGGGGGATTGGTATTAAAAATTCCCCTCATAAGTTTTGTTACCAGTGGATGAGTTCCAACAGAGTGACGCTCTGTTCCTTGCCATAGATAAGTCAATAAGGCACTTCTGGCGCAGTTGATGGCACTATAACTGAGCCCCTCATCATAATGGAGGCCTGCCAGGTATTCCAGAACAGACGGGATGTACAAATCTCTGTAGGTGATGCTGTTTTTGTTACAATACATCTCCCACTTCCTGATATAGACCAGATACTGTTTTTTGGTGGACTGTCTGTGGCCCGCCGAAATCATGTTCACTGTTCGGTCCGTCAGTCCCAGCTGTAGTAGAGGTATTTTTAAACTCTACAAATTAATAAATTCAAATAGTTATGGCATGGGTGGCTATCCCTTGTTACGGGATGAACCAACAAGTCTGGTCTATTCGGGATGGTGATACATGGTTCTAATACCATGTTCATTATTACTGGGAACCATGGTTGAGTAGGCCAATCGGGTACTACCAAAATACCAGACGCAGAGTCCTGCTGTATTTTCCTTAATACCCGACTGATGAGGCAGAAAGGAGGGAATGCATAAATAAACAATTTCCCCCCAATGCAGCGAAAATGCATCTGTCGCCGCTGCCCC
Source organism: Amblyraja radiata (assembly GCF_010909765.2). Lineage (NCBI taxonomy): Eukaryota > Metazoa > Chordata > Chondrichthyes > Rajiformes > Rajidae > Amblyraja > Amblyraja radiata. The sequence goes on along the minus strand of NC_045975.1, from coordinate 5,787,979 downwards.
AGGGTCTGGTTCCCATGAAACATAATTTGATAACTGGTGATTAAGCCTGGATGCGAATAGATCGATATCTGATGTTCCATATCGTGCTGTAATATCAGCAAATACTTTTTATTCAACATCCATTCGGTGTTTTCATTAAATTAGCGTGACCTGGTGTCTGCCACTAAATTTAGTTTACCTGGTAGGTAAGTAACTGATATCCAAATATCTCTATGGATACACCACTGCCAAATTGTATTAGCCAGATTGTCACATGATGTCGATTTGTTTCCACCCATGTGGTTGATATATGCTACCACGGTGGTATTGTCAATCTGTAGTCTAACATGCTGGTGATATGATCCAGTACAATATGACTTTAGGCCATAGAATGCATCCAACATTTCCAGGTAGTTTATGCCCAGTGTTAGTAATAATGATGCCTCCTGAGCAGCCCGTCTACCTCCACAGCTGGAGATGGAATTGGTGGCACCCCAACCAAGTGCACTGGCATCAGTTTGTAGCACCATAGAAGGGTTGCTGATAATGATTGGATTGAAACAAAGCCAAATGTTATCTATCCACCATTTTAGTTCCATTATAGCTTTGATTGGTAGCTTCATTGGTCTGTCAAAATGACCAGCATTGATTTTGAGTGCTTCTATTTTTGCTCTCTGTAAATTTTGGTAATGTAAGGGTCCAAATTGTGTGGCTGGGAAAGCAGCCACCATTTTGCCAATTACTTTTGCTACCAATCTGATGGACGGTTACTGATGTCAATAAGGTTATTGCAAGCCTCTATTAAGTCTATAGCCTTTCCCTTTGGCAAAGTCACCGACATGTGAACTGAGTCAATGGTAAACCCCAAATAGTCCATAGTAGTGGAAGGCGTTAATTTAGATTTAACTGGATGGATAATAAACCCCAGTTTTTCAAATAACTGTTTTGTGGCTGTTACAGTTTGTTTGGCCAATTCCAAAGTTTTGCCCACAATAAGTATGTCATCTAGATATGCCATGACCATGTGTTTTCGTTTCCGTAGAAACGCTAGGGCTGGTTTCAAAATTTTAGTGAACAGCCTGGGGGCTGATGTTAACTCATTTGGCAGCGCTCTATATTGCCACCACTGTCCCATCCAGTTGAATTTTAAGTAACATCTGTGGTCACCTCGTATAGGCACTGAATAGTAAGCATTTTTTGAAGTAACCTTTGGAAATCAATTGTTTAGCAGTAACAAAGGTTTCCATTTTAAAATGAATATATTGTACAAATGTATTCAATTTGGTCAGATCTATGATGATGCGACAACCACCATCTTTTTTGTTTTTGGTAAAGATATTGGACACGAATTCTAGCGGTTCGTGTTGGGATTTTTCAATTACCCCTTTTGCGTAAGGCCGCTCCAGTTCAGCCTGCGCTTCTGATTTTTCTTTACCGGAAAGTACGAACATTCGGTTCGGTATATGTTGAACTGGAGGGCTGTACTTGTGTATAATTCTATTGTATATCCCTGGATACTGCTTAAATATAAGTATCGGTAGTTAACATACTCCATGCATCCAGAAAGGAGAGTTATCTCCCCCCCCCCCCAACCTCCATGCTCCCTGCAATTTGTAGGGAACCAGACCCACCTACCTCCATAGTTACCAGTGGCAGGTTTACTTCTTTTTGTAAATCCTTCGTTGATGTTGAGGCGTCGGTGTCTGGGTTTGTGGTTTGGTTGATGTTGGAGGTTTGCGTATCTTCCAAGAAGGACCGGTCTGGGCCATGGCCTAAGAAAGACTCATGTTTGGTGTACCGGACCTTCGAGCTTTCACCAGTCGGTCTTGTTCTGCTGGTGGGTGCGTAAGGGTGCTGTCTATGGCCGTGTGTTGCAAAGCAGTGCCAGTGCATCCTGTTGGTCCTGCGACATGTCCTTCTCATCCACTGTGCGGGTGAAAGCTGTTATCCCCGCTGTTTAGGAGTTTCCATATACAATTATTTACTACTGGAACATTCAGGGATATATAGTTACCCGGTGTCAGGTGTCCTCCAGGTTTTGGCCAGTCTGGTCTGGCTGTATGAAGTTGGACACCATGTCCAGTAGATTTTCACGTTCCTGCACCCCCTGCACACTTGATTTCTGTTCTGCAAACCCCTCTTCAGGATCAGCCCAGAACTGACCCCCAGTACTCCCCTCTGACGAGGGAGAAGCACTGTGCAGCCCTACAAGAGGTGCTGCTGTGGGTTTTACATAGAGCCCACAGTGACTCGACTCCATCTCCCGGAAGCCTGTCACGTTGGAGCAAATGCTCCACACACCGCTCCATCCGGCATCCAGCGCTCACGGTCGCTGGCCGCCCGCGGCTGCTCAAAGTCGGACTCCATCTGAGTCCACGACTTTGATGGTTTTTTGTCTTGCCTTACCGCCCGGCCGCGGAGTGGATCTGGCCGGTGCGGAGGCGACATCGGGCACAGCTGATCCCATTATAGGTGATTCAAGTGCCGCTGGCCGCTGCTAGTCCACCAGCTTTGTCGCAGCCCTCGTTGGTTTCTCCACCTGTAATCAGCATGGGAAAAACACAAAAAGATCCGCAGCTCTTACCTGCAGGTCCAGGTTTAAACTGTCGCTACGGGGGAACGTCGTTCCACCCCGCCTCCTGCCGTTTTCGACTTGTCAAAAGTCGACGGCCCCATTCTGAATAGTCTCCCGCCCGGCCGTGGTGTTCTGGCCGGCGCGGGACCAAAAGTCGGCACAGCTGATCCCACTTACGGGGCTTGTGCCTTCAGCTGCTGCTGGCTCCCGCAACTTCGCGGTCCTCCCCAGCCAGCTTCACTCGCAGCACTTGTGGACACTATTTTGTCCAGCTTCCCCCCCTGTGTAAAAACAGCGCGGGGACAAAAACTACCGCAGAGTAAATCACTTATCTGCGGGTCGCGGTTTCAAACTTACCGCTGCGGGGGAACGCTCCACCCCGCCTGTCGTTTCGCAAGCGTGAAAGCGATATGACATGCATGCGTCGTGGCGGGGTTCTTCACGTAGTCACTCACGTGACTCCGAAGTAAAATCTATCTATCTCTGCCTTAAAAATATCCACTGACTTGGCCTCCACAGCCTTCGATGCCATAGAATATCCTCACAATCTCAAACGTCAAACAGAAGAAGGATAAACATATTCCATCCAGTAAACAATGACTGCGAAATACATTTTTAAAGGAAGGCTGACTGAGATAATTTAAAAAACTCTAACTAAAAAAATTCACCACATAGACAAATGAAACCCATATGATGTTAGCATTTGATATGAATGCTTATCCATATCTGATACCAGTTCAGACAAAGCGTTTATATTCTGTACCTCTTCCATATCAAAACAATATGTGTACTTTCTGTGTGCCCAGACCTGATTTTGATGCCTTTGAATTATCACTGAAGAAAAAATGTCATGCATGAAAGACCATTAATTTTGCCACCAATTTTGCAAATACTGGCCAATCCATTTCTTGCACAAAAGATGAGTCTTTCCAGGGTATTTCACATGATCATTATTAAACAGAACACAGAACACACAGTATAGAGTATATTAATTGAGGATGTACCCTAATGATAATTCACGCTGCCTCGGCAAGGCCAGCAGCATAATCAAGGACCAGTCGCACCCCGGTCACTCCCTCTTCTCCCCTCTCCCATCGGGCAAAGGATACAGAAATGTGAAAACGCACACCTCCAGATTCAGTCTGAAGAAGCGTCTCGACCCGAAACGTCAGCTATTCCTTCGCTCCATAGATGCTGCCTCACCCGGCTGAGTTTCTCCAGCATTTTTGTCTACCTCCAGATTCAGGGACAGTTTCTTCCCAGCTGTTATCAAGCAACTGAACCATCCTACCAACAATGAAAGCTCCGTCCTAAGCTACTGTCCACCTCATTGGAGACCCTTGGACTATCTTTGACTATCCTTGATCAGACTTCACTGGACTTTATCTTGCATTAAACTTTTTATCATGTATCGGCTCGATTGTAATCATGTATTGTCTTTCCGCTGACTGGTTAGCACGATACAAAATCTTTTCACTGTTTCTTGGTACTCGTGACAATAAACTGAACTCAAAGTCAAACACAAAAACAATAATACAATGAATAAAAAACAGCACAATGGCGCAAGGATGGAGTGCGATCGGAATAGTGCAAAAAATATTAAAGTACAGTAACGTGCCTTTAAAGTATAATTAAATACAACGTAGGGATAGGAATGAATTAGAGGAATGTGGGCTAACTTCAGGCAAATGTCAGCGTGGATGTTTCCACTAGTGGGAGAGTCTAGGACCAGAGGGCACAGCCTCAGAATAAAAGGACGCACCTTTAGGAAGTTTTTGAAGAGGAATTTATTTAGTCAGAGGAAGGTGAATCTGTGGAATTCATTGCCACAGACGGCTGTGGAGGCCAAGACAATGGATATCTTTAAGCTAAAGATTGGCAGGCTCTTGATTAGTACGGGTGTTAGAGGTTATGGGGAGAAAGCAGGAGAATAGGGTTAGGAGGGGGAGATACATCAGCCATGATTGAATGGCAGAATAGACTTGCTGGGCCGAATGGCCCAATTTTGCTCCTATAACTTATGAACTAATGACATTGAACCAAAGATGCAAGCTGTTTATCTCTGTGACTCTGTGATATATTCGCTAAAGGATGCATACTCTCTTATGCCAAGCCTCAAAAGCAGACAGGGCCAAGCAAACACTTCAATTTAAAGGTGGGATCTCCGACTCTCTCTGTCTGAACGTAAAAGTATAAAGAATGCTTGGATTACCGTGCTGGCCGGTCAACGCCCGAGGAGACAAAACGACCGCCAGCGCTTCAAATCGGCGGCTTCTCCACCCGCGTGGGGGCCTGGCGTCTGGAACTTTGCACGAACTTCCACGATCATGAGATTATCATTAAAAAATCACAAGAGGAATAGATCTCTTGACCAGAGTAGGGAAATCTAGAACTGGGGGACATAGGTTTAAGGTGAAGGGGAGAAGATTTAATAGGAATCTGAGGGGTAACATATTGGCACAAAGGGTGGTGGGTGTATGGAACAAGCTGCCGGAAGAGGTAGTTGAGGCAGGGACTATACCAACGTTTAAGAAACAGTTAGACAGGTACATGGATGGTGTTTAAGAAGGAACTGCAGATGCTGGAAAATCGAAGGTAGACAAAAGTGCTGGAGAAACTCAACGGGTGCAGCAGCATCTATGGAGCGAAGGAAATATGCAACATTTCGGGCCGAAACACTTCTTCAGACAGGTACATGGATGGGACAGGTTTGGAGGGATATGGACCAAACGCTGGCAGGTGAGACTAGTTTAGGTGTGACGTGTTGGCCAGTGTGGGCAAGCCTATGACTCTATGGACAGCTTTGAACTGGGGACCATTTAAAGGACGAGCGTTATGCCCCTGTCCCACTTAGGAAACCTGAACGGAAACCTCTGGAGACTTTGCGCTCCACCCAAGGTTTCCGTGCGGTTCCCGGAGGTTGCAGGTGGTTGCCGGAAGCTGCAGGTAGTGGAAGCAGGTAGGGAGACTGACAAACACTTCCGGGAACCTCCGCGAACCGCACGGAAACCTTGTGTGGGGCGCAAAGTCTCCAGAGGTTTCCGTTCAGGTTTCCTAAGTGGGACAGGGGCATAACACACCACATCTTGTCTGCTCCCCCTCCTGCAAGAGCGCACACAGCTCCTCGATGTTGGCACCATGCCCGCCCTTGTGACAGCTCCGCGGTGGGGTGGGGTGGCACCCTGCGGAGTGATGGGTGGGGGGCTTTCCATCACCGGAACAGTAGAAGGACTAAAGGGAACCGCGGGAGAGCTCCTGGCGTTGATTAGCGTGGCGATGTGAGTGACTCGACCCAAAGCCCTCACTCTGGGCTACTTGGCAGTTCCCACATTTCAGGCAACGGGAGGTGGGGGGGGGGGGGGGGGGTTGTTTTCCGATCCTTTGGCCCGTATCCCGCACTAATCCTGCCAATCACGCCATCTCTTGTTTTGGACCAGGGGCCATCCCACCTGAGAAGGGTTGGCAGGCATCAAAGAAGGCTCCTCGTAACGACACTGAAAGCGGAATGGTAGGACAGCTAATCCCACCCACCCCCCTTTTTGGGGCTAACTAGCCGAGCGCTGGCCAACATTTTCTGTAATTTAAAAAAAAATTATGAACGTCACCAAAATTATTGCTCTAAATTCTGTGTGTGGGGGGGGGGGGGGGGGGGGGGGGGGGGGGTGGGGGGGTGGAGTGGAGTGGGGGGGTAAAATATACTTTCCCACAGATGAGAGGACACAGAAACTGTCCTGGGCTGTAAAATACAGCAAAGTGTCATTTTGATGGATTGTCGTTGATAAGAATCCATAGCAACCAGCAACTAAGGTGTGGTGGACCCTGTCCAATACCTGCATCAGGCACATGAAAGGAATCGAGAGAGATTCTCACATCAGGCAAGCGTTGCAGATAGTGGCTTCATTGTCTGCTGACACCAAAAGCTGTGGGAAAAACGCCCGATGCAAGAACTTGAATAAAATGTAATATCTCACAGCCCATTACATTCCCTGGCGCTGGAGTATCTTAAAACCGCCCCCTTCACAATCCACACCAATAGAGTTACAGAGTGACGCAGCGTGGAAACGGGCCCTTCGGCCCAACTTGCCCATGCTGGCCAACGTGTCCCACCTACACTAGTCCCACCTGCACGCATTCGATTTGGCCCGTGATTTGGTCCGTCACGGTAGAGTCACTGCCTTACAGCGAATGCAGCGCCGGACACCCGGGTTCGATCCCGACTACGGGCGCTGTCTGTACGATGTTTGTACGATGTTTCTCCCCGTGACCTGCGAGGGTTTTCTCCGAGATTTTCGGTTTCCTCCCACATTCCAAAGACGTACAGGTTTGTAGGTTAATTGGCTTGGTAAATGTAAAAATTGTCCCTAGTGGGTGTAGGATAGTGTAAATGTGCGGGGATCGCTGGTCGGCGCGGACCCAGTGGGCCGAAGGGCCTGTTCCCATGCTGTATCTCTAAATATATCCCTCCAAACCTGTCCTATCCATGTACCTGTCTAACTGTTTCTTAAACGTTGGGATAGTCCCAGCCTCAACTACCTCCTCTGGCAGCTCTTTCCATACGCCCACCACCCTGTGTGAAAAAGTTTCACCTCATATTTCCATTAAATCTTTTCCCAGTCACCTTAAACCTATGTCCTCTGATCCTCGATTCCCCTACTCTGGGCCAGAGGCTGTGCATCTACCCAATCTATTCCTCTCATGATTTTTGTACACCTCTACAAGATCACCCCTCATCCTCCTAGAGTCCTGGCCTGCTCAACCCCTCCCTATAGCCCAGACCCTCTAGTCCTGGCAACATCCTCATAAATCTTCTCTGTACCCAATAATTGTATCTTCTGCAGCCAATAATTCAGGCTTCCGGCCATGTTAGTGTCACCTTTTGGACTTCAGCTAGAAGACAGCAAGGACACTGATTCTTTCCTCATATATTTTCCTAGCGGCGTATGGAAGGAGGCCGTTTGGCCCATCGAATCCATGCCAGCATTCATAGCAATCCATCAAATCCATTTCCCGGGTGAGAATGATGCCTGGATTACAAGTTATTAGCCACAGGGAGAAGATTGGACAGACTAGTATTGTTTTTTCTGGAACGCAGGAGGTTGAGGGGAGACCTGGTACACGAATATAAAATTATGGGAGGCATGGAAAGGGAAGACAGTCAGAACCTTTTTCCTAGGATAAAAGAAAAACTAAATACTAGGAGGCAGAGTTTTAAGGTTAGGGGGGGGCAAAGCTTAAAGGAGACCAGCTCAAGTTGATTGGAGTAGGTTGTTCATTTTCACACAAAGGGTGGCTGGTATATGGAACGAGCTGCCGGAAGAGGTAGTTGAGGCAGGTCCTATCACAACATTTAAAAGACATTTGGACAGGTACATGGATAGGAACGGTATAATTGGATATGGGCCAAACGCGGGCAGGTGGGACTGGTGTAAATAGGGTAGATTAGTAGGCGTGGGTAAGTTGGGCCGTAGGGCCTATTTCAATAGACAACAGACAATAGGTGCAGGAGTAGGCCATTTGGCCCGTCAAGCCAGCACCGCCATTCAATGTGATCATGGCTGATCATCCACAATCAGTACCCCGTTCCTGCCTTCTCCCCATATCCCCTGACTCCGCTATTTTTAAGAGCCCTATCTAGCTCTCTCTTGAAAGCATCAAGAGAACCAGCCTCCACCGCCCTCTGAGGCAGAGAATTCCACAGACTCACCACTCTCTGTGAGAAAAAGTGTTTCCTCGTCTCCGTTCTAAATGGCTTACTCCTTATTCTTAAACTGTGTCCACGTTGCATGACTCAATGAGGGTGCTGGGTGCCTGGGACACGCTGTTGTGGGGGGGGGGGGGCGGTGGGGGAACAAGCAACAGTGGCATTTAAGTGGCTTTTGGACAGGCACGTGGATATGCAGGGAATGGAGGGAATGGAGGGATACGGACTATGTATATAAGCAGGTTAGCGTTGGCATCATGTTCGGCACAGACATTGAGCGCCGATAGGCCTGTACGTGTGCTGTACATGTTCTATGTTCTATTTCCATAAACATCGGTTATTATGAGCGTCGGGGGTTACGGGGAGAAGGCAGGAGAATGGGGTCGAGAGGGAGAGATAGATCAGCCATGATAGGATGGCGGAGTAGACTCGACGGGCCGAATGGCCTAATTCTGCTGCGGGAACCTATGAACCTACTGTCTCCCGAGGGACAATTATAATCCCCTTGCTTCCTCTACCACCCACCTGAGAACAACAAGGGCACGGTACAGCAGCCAATGAACCTAGCAACCAGCCCCCTCGCACTCAACCACATTGGTGGTCGGGGTTGATAGTTTAGATTCCCGGTTCTATATAAGCGTGGTGGCTGCAGATGAAACATCCCCTCCACAAAATAAAACAGAAAGATAAAAGATAAAAGAGCACCTGTTAAAACAAAGCATCGTGGAGATCGGCTGGGGATGGCGAAGAACGAGACCTGGTAAGGAACTGCAGATAGAGAGACACAAAAAGCTGGAGTAACTCAGCGGGACAGGCAGCATCGCTGGAGAGAAGGAATGGGTGACGTTTCGGGCACTCAGACCCTTCTTCCAAGTTCAGCTCAGTTCAGTTTAGTTTAGTTTTGTTTAGAGATACAGTGCGGAAACAGGCCCTTTGATGCCGACCAGCGATCACCCCTACACTAGTTTAGTTTAGTTAGGTTCAGTTCAGTTCAGTTTAGAATTAGAGATACAGCGGAGAAACAGGCCCTATTTCCTTCAGGGTTTCGTCCCGAAACGTCGCCTATTTCCTTCGCTCCATAGATGCTGCTGCACCCGCTGAGTTTTCTCCAGCACTTTTGTCTACCTTCATTTTGAACAAGTACAGATTGAGAAATAAACCTTCCCATTCCTACACAGACCTTTCTGTCCTCGGTCTCCTCCATTATCAGAGTGAGGCTAAACGCAATTTGGAGGAACAGCATCTCATATTTAACTTGGGCAGCTTACAGCCCAGTGGTATGAATATTGACTTCACTAACTTCAGGAAGCCCCAGCATTCCCTCTCTCTCTATCCCTCCCTCACCCAAGTCACACTAGCTTCTTGTTTTCACCCAACAAACAGCCAACAATGGCCTGTTTCCTTTGTCATCGTTACTTTTTTGCATATCTTTCACTCATTGTTCTTTAACTCTCCACATCACCCATATCTCTCATTTCCTTTATCCCCAACCAGTCTGAAGAAAGGTCTCGACCCGAAACGTCACCCATTCCTTCTCTCCAGAGATGCTGCCTGTCCCGCTGAGTTACTCCAGCTTTTAGTGTCTATCTTCAGTTTAAACCAGCATATGCAGTTCCTTCCTACACACGGGACTTGTTTATTTTAGTTTATTGCCATGTGCATCGAGGTACAGTGAAAAACATTTCTTGCGTGCTAACCAGCCAACGGAAAGACAATACATGATTACAATCGAGCCATCCACAGTGTACAGATACATAATAAACTTTTAAAGCAAGACAAAGTCCAGAGAAGTCCGATCAAGGATAGTCAAAGATAGTGCAAGGATCTCCAATGAGGTAGATAGTAGCTGAGGACCGCTCTTTAGTTGTTGGTAGGATAGTTCAGTTGCCTGATAACAGCTGGGAAGAAACTCTCCCTGAATCTGGAGGTGTGCGTTTTCACACTTCTGTTCCTCTCTCCCGATGGGAGAGGGGAGAGGAGGGAGTGACCGGGGTGAGACTGACTGGCCCTTGATTATGCTGCTGGCCTTGCCGAGGCAGCGTGAGGTGTAGATGGAGTCCGAAACGTCAGATTCAGGAGCAATCAGCCAACTCACCGACGGCCACCTAGGGCCAAATGCAAGGACTTCCGCTTATAGATCGTTCGACAGAACCTTTCCCAGGATGCAAATATCAAATATTAGAAGGCATAGTGTTAGGTGAGTGTGGCAAAGTGTAAGAGGCAAGTTTTTACACAGAAAGTGATGAGTGTCTTCAGAGGGAAGGTGGTGGAGCCAGATGCAATAGTGGCTTTTAAGAGGCTCTTTAGTTTAGTTTAGTTTAGTTAGTTCAGTTTAGTTCCGTTTAGTTGGCCCTTCAACCCACCAAGCCCGTGCCGACCAGCGATCCCCGCACATCAACACTATCCTGCGGAGGTGGGAGATTCCAACCTTCACGTGGTCCGCCCTGTTTCGACTAATGCAATCAAACCGACAAATAGACCAAATAGAACAAGTTGACCTGCAACTTTAGGTAGTGCACGCCATACGCAAGAAGAAGAAGAAGACTATCCTACCCACACAAGGGGACAATTTACCATCGAGCCAAGCCAGTTAACCTACAAACCTGTACGTCCTTGGAGTGTGGGAGGAAATTGGAGCACCTGGAGAAAACCCACGCAGTTCACGGGGAGAACGTACAAACTCCGTACAAACAGCGCCCGTAGTCAGGATCGAACCCGGGTCTCTGGCGCTGTGAGGCAGCAACTCTACCGCTGCACCACCGCGCCGACCATTTCTTGACTCTATCATAAAGTCTGATTAAAGATAGTCCAAGGGTCTCCAATGAGGTAGATGGTAGGTTGGGACTTTGATTAAAGTATTAATTTGAGGCAGTAACTTTGCTCTGTGAATAATTCTATGGTATTATAGTCACAGTCAAACAGCACAGAAACTGGCCCTTCGGCCCAACTTGCCCATGCTAACCAAGATGTCAATTATATTAGTCCCACCTGCCTGCGTTTGGCCCATAGCCCTCTAAATCTTTCTACCCATGTAAATGCTATTATAGTACCTGCCTCAAATAATTCCTCCATAACACCATAACTCGAATGTGATAGACACGGGTTGCTGAAGCTCTTTGTTGTTGTCTACCATTTAAACCAGCACCTGCAGTTCCTTCCGACACTAAATGCTGGCGTAACTCAGTGGGTCACCAAGAGTTAAAAGAAGACCAGATGGGATTCCCTTTCACATTGATTCTAGTCTGGGAATCTTCCCAGGAGAGTATATATCATAGAAAGACAGAGACATCGGAAAATAGGTGCAGGAGTAGGTGTGAACATCCAGTGGATTGGCCCCACATACTCTCCACAGTTGATGCCTCTTACATCTATTGTAACTCTCAGCTACATGTTAATTATCTGCTGCCTGGGGAACTTTGTGATCACAATAGCCACAATTTCCCTTTCTCATTTGGTTGAATATTTTTAATGAAACCTTCTGCAACAAGTCCTTCATTACACTCCGGGATGATCTGTCAAACATTCTTACCCCCGAGCCAAATGATGCGCTAACAGGATGAATGAACGTGATCCCCCCCCCCTCCCCCCCCCCCAGCCGCATTCCTGAACACCTACACCCACTACCTGTGACTTTAGTCCAGTTTTAGCTTTAGAAATACAGCACGGAAACAGGCCCTTCGGCCCACTGAGTCCATGCCGACCATTGATCACCCGGCTATTAATCAGGCTATTAAACACTACAAACTCCAATAAGTTCTGAACTACATAGACTACTATTGTTATTATTGCATGGATATGAGTACACACACACAGAACTTTTCTTCTCATTTAATATATTGTTTACAGTGTACTATGTTTACATATTCTGTTGTGCTGCTGCAAGAAGGTCCTTGTTCCGTTTTCAGTACATTTGTCAATGAAACTCCTGACTCTTGATATCCACGTGCTCGTCTGAGAGGCGCGGTGGCCCAGCGGTAGAGTTGCTGCCTCACAGCGCCAGAGACCCAGGTTCGATCCTGACTACGGGCGCTGTCTGTACGTTCTCCCTGTGACCTGCGTGGGTTTTCTCCGGGTGCTCCGGTTTCCTCCCACACTCCAAAGGGCGTGCAGGTTTGTCGGCTAATTGGCTGCGGTATAATTGTAAATTGTCCCTAGTGCGTGTGGGATGGTGTTAGTGCGCGGGGGTCGCTGGTTCGGTGGGCTGAAGAAGGGCCTCGACCCGAAACGTCAACCCGTTCCTTCCATCCAGAGACGCTGCCCGTCCCGCTGAGTTACTCCGGCATTTTGTGTCGACTAATCGAACATCTCTCACCGCGCAGCTCAGAGAGGAACGTGATAGAGAAAGTGAAACTAATGTAGTGAGTGAGTCTAGCGGGGGTGCGGGCTGCAATGAGTTGTGCGATCCAAATGATAATCGTGTAATTAGCAAAGTGCCCCGCTCCTCTCGAACAATAAGCCATTTGTAGTTTGCAGCAGTGGACTGCGGCCAAGTTCGCCAGATACCAACACCCACATAGTATGAAATGATTCACAGTGTCCATAATAGGCTGTGGCTGCCAATTAGAATGGAAGCAGACAGCATCTCAACTCCTCAACAATAATGGGGATGTCTTATTGTGGTGTAAAGTACCGCTCGAAACCTCTCCCCATCCTCCATGCCCAATTATTCCAGCAGTTAACAATGGCTGGTGGCACTAAACACTACAAACAAAACGCCCTCTGTATCGGCCCGCAACTTCATTGTCACCAGCGATGAATTCATTCTGTTTGATAAAATGGCCCCGGCGCTGGGGTTTAGTTTTGAAGGAGGTCGGCTGGGTTTCCGCTGGCTTGAGGAGAGAGCATCCGGCTGGCCAGAGGCATCTGGTGATTGGCGTCAGAACCAGTCTTTGTGCCGGGGGATTTGGGAAGGGGAGGAGGGAAGCTGGGAATTTTATGAGGATGAGCAAAAGAATCTCAACGGGTTGTTGGGATAGAATCACAGAGTTCAATAGACAATAGACAATAGGTGCAGGAGTAGGCCATTCGGCCCTACGAGCCAGCACCGCCATTCAATGTGATCATGGCTGATCATCCCCAATCAGTACCCCGTTCCTGCCTTCTCCCCATATCCCCTGACTCCGCTATCTTTAAGAGCTCTATCTAGCTCTCTCTTGAAAGTATCCACAGAACCGGCCTCCACCGCCCTCTGAGGCAGAGAATTCCACAGACTCACCACTCTCTGTGAGAAAAAGTGTTTCCTCATCTTTGTTCTAAATGGCTTACCCCTTATTCTTAAACTGTGGCCCCTGGTTCAGCACAGACTAGAAGGGCCGAGATGGCCTGTTTCCGTGCTGTAATTGTTATATGGTTATATGATTATATGGTTCTGGACTCCCCCAACATCGGGAACCTGCTTCCTGCCTCTAGCGTGTCCATGCCCTAAATAATCTTATATGTTTCAATAAGATCCCCTCTCATTCTTCTAAATTCCAGAGTATACAAGCCTAGTCACTGCATTCTCTCAGTATATGACAGTCCCACCATCCCGGGAATTAACCTTGTAAACCTACGCTCCTCTCTTTCAATAGGAAGAATGTCCTTCCTCAAATAAGGGAACCAAAGCTGCACACAATATTCCAGGTGTGGTCTCACTAGGGCTCTGTACAACTGCAGAAGGACCTCTTTGCTCCTATACTCAACTCCTCTTGTTATGAAGGCCAACATGCCATTCGTTTTCTTCACTGCCTGCTGTACCTGTATGCTTACTTTCATTGACTGATGAACAAGGACCCCCAGATCCTGTTGTACTTCACCTTTTCCCAACTTGACACCATTTAGATAGTAAGCTGCCTTCCTGTTTTTGATACCAAAGTGGATAACCTCACATTTATCCACATTAAACTGCATCTGCCACGCATCTGCCCGCTCACCCAACCTGTCCAAGTCACCCTGCATTCTCATAGCATCCCCCCTCACAGTTCACACTGCCGCCCAGCAGGAAAGGCAAAGCTGTGCCCCCCACTCCGCCAGTCAGCGGCACAGCTAGAAACTAAAGATATAAAATGTCACGCAGGCTGGGTAGCTTAAAAAAATGGAGATTCTTGAATTGCACAGCTCTTGTCTGAGTCTGCGGGAGATGAAAGTGGGAAGGCCAAACACTTTCTCAGAACATGGGATTCGGTTACAGAACAGCTTTAATAAGTGAATGGGAAAAGGCAGGACAATCTGCGAGGCCACGTTAACCATCGGCACACACACACACAGCCTTGAGAATGGACGGGGACTGGGTTGGAGGCACAAGGGGAGGAGGGGTGATAGAGGCGCTGGAGTTCATAACTAAATCTGACTGTCGTTTATATAAATCTCCCCTCGGAAAAAAAAAATGCCTTAGTTTGTGTTTGCGTCCATTCAGAAACATGAGGACCGAGGTTTGAACGCTGCAGTAAAACTTCAAAAGGCTTGTACATTTTAATTGAGGATTATAAGAAGCCAAGGATAAGGGAGAGAGAAGGCTCGATTACCATTAGTGAGACGGCCAGTTACTTTTATGCGCAAGAATGCTGGATTGTGGCATTATGTAATGGTAACGCAGGCACTCGCAATGCCCTCCAGTACTCCCGACTTGATCGAGCTCTGTTTACTTTAGAATTAATTTAGAGATACAGCGCGGAAACAGGCCCCCGAGCCCGCGCCGACCAGCGATCCCCGCACACAATAACACTGTCACGCACGCACTAGGGACAATTTACAATTTTCATCGAACAGAGGAATGAATAGGTTAACCTATGATGAGCGTTTGTCGGCACTGGGCCTGTACTCGCTGGAGTTTAGAAGAATGGGGGGGGGGGGGGCCCTCATCGAAACATACAGAATAGTGAAAGGCTTGGATAGAGTGGATGTGGAGAGGATGTTTCCACTAGTGGGAGAGTCTAGGACTAGAGGTCGTAGCCTCAGAATAAAAGGACGTTCTTTTAGGAAGAAGATGAGGAGACATTTATTTAGTCAGAGGGTGATGAATCTGTGGAATTCTTTGCCACAGGAGGCTGTGGAGGCCAAGTCAATGGATATTTTTAAGGCAGAGATAGATAGATAGATAGATTCTTGATTAGTACGGGTGTTAGAGGTTATGGGGAGAAGGCAGGAGAATGGGGTTAGGAGGGAGAGATAGATCAGCCATGATTGAATGGCGGAGTAGACTTGATGGGCCGAATGGCCTAATTCTACTCCCATCACTTATGACCTTATGACCTTAGGACCAAACCTGTTGGAAGCAACTGCAGATGCTGGTTTAAACTGAGGGTAGACACAAAATGCTGGAGTACCTCAACGGGACCGGCTGCATGTCTGGAGACAAGGAATGGGCGGTGTTTCGGATACGGTCTGAAGAAGGGTCTCGACCCGAAACCGTCACCCATTCCTTCTCTCCAGAGATGCTGCCTGGCCCGCTGAGTTATAGCCCTGTCCCACGGTACGAGTTCATTCCAAGAGCTCTCCCTAGTTTAAAAAAAAATCAAACTCGTGGTAAGCACGGAGAATGTACGTAGCGGGTACGTCGGAGCTCGGGGACGTCTCTTAGCGGCTCATAGCGCTAACGGCGGGTACTCGGGAAGACTCGCTAACGGCAGGTAAGCTCGGGAAGACTAGTGAAGATTTTTGTTGAAAAATGTCCACGAGAGCCCCGAGTACCGACGAGTGGGTGTTACCGTAAATCTCCGAGTTGGAATCCAAGAAGTCTTGGAATGAACTCGTACCGTGGGACAGGGCTGTTACTCCAGGGTTTTGTGCCGATCAGACCTCTCGGTTCTTGTGTGTGGTGTGCCCCTGCTGGCACCTGGTGGCGACTCGCGGTACTGCCGGCCTCTCTTTGTCCCACGGGCCGACTTGGTCCACAAAGGCTCACCCTGGTCGGGTCGATTACAGGATGCCTTTGGAGCAGCTGAAAGTGCTTGGCATACCTGCAGTGACCTGAACTCGGCTACCCGCCGCACCTCGTTCACCTGTATGCAAATACGGCCTCGCTTGCTTTTATCTGCCTGCCAAAGCAGGTAAAATATTGCATCGTCTTATCGTTATTCTGGTAACAAAACACTGATTGTACCTGCTCCAGGTTAATTTTTAGTGGAAGTCTTCAAGCCCAGCTTTGTGAAAAGAGTCATTTTCCCTCATGTTTATTTCTTGGCATGTCCACCTCTTTGAAGAAAGGAAAGATAACTGCCAACATGTGCGTGCCTGGGTGAAAATAAAAACACACACACACTCACCTTTACAGTTAAATATTCCACCATGGGGGAGGTGTTCACTCATTGTCAATGGTTTCCAGCAGCAGCTTCCCTATCACTTGTCTACCCTGGAATTTAGAAGGATGAGAGGGTATCTTATTGATACATATAAGATTATTAAGGGATTAGACACACTGGAGGCAGGAAACATGTTCACGAAGTTGGGGGAGTCCAGAACCAGGGGCTACAGTTGGAGGCAGGAAACATGTTCCCGATGTTGGAAGAGTCCAGAACCAGGGGCCACAATTTAAGAATAAAGGGTCGGCCATTCAGAACTGAGATGAGGAAAACCTTTTTCACACAGAAAGTTGTGAGTCTGTGGAATTCTCTGCCTCAGAAGGCGGTGGAGGCCAATTCTCTGGATGCTTTCAAGAGAGAGTTAGATAGAGAGTTAGATAGATAGCAGAGTCAGGGGGTATGGGGAGAAGGCAGGAACGGGGTACTGATCGTGGATGATCAGCCATGATCACATTGAGTGGCGGTGCTGGCTCAAAGGGCCGAATGGCCTCCTCCTGCGCCTGTTGCCTATTGTCTATTGTCAATGGGAAGAGCCAATTTTAAATGGCAACTCAAATTCAGGAACCCGCAACAGTATTATTTTTTTTCAAGGGGGGCGCAGCATTAGAGTTGCTGCCACACAGCGCCAGAGACCCGGGTTCGATCCCGACTACGGGTGCTGTCTGCACGGAGTTTGCACTTTCTCCCCGTGACCTCTGACCTTGGCAGGTTTGGCTGCAACTCCCCGTCCCTTTTACAAATGGTCGAGACCCAGGCCGGCACGGTGGCGCAGCGGTAGAGTTGCTGCCCTCGCAGCCCCAGAGACACAGGTTCGATCCTGACATCGGATGCTGTCTGTATAGAGTTTATACATTCTCCCTGTGACCGCGTGGGTTTTCTCCCGGTTCTCCGGTGTCCTCCAGCACTCCAAAGACGAACATATTTGTAGGTTATTTGGCTTCCCCCTCAGCTTCCCAGTAAACCTTGCCCCTCTCACCTTAAACATGTGTCACCTGCTTCTCCGACTCTGGGTAAAAGACTGTGCATCTACCCTCTCTATCCCCCTCATGATCTTATGCCCCCTCTATAAGATCACCCCCTCAGCCTCCTGCATTCCTAGCCTTCCCAACCCCTCCCTGTAGCCCAGGCCCTTGAGCCTTGGCAACATCCTCGTAAATCTTCACTCTTTCCAGCTTAACCACATTTCTTTTGTTTTTCTTTCAGATTTCCGGCACTTGAGCTTATTTTTTACGTTGATTTTCAAGGCCAGAGGTGTGTGGGCGAGATGCGATGCATGTTGCCACGTGAAGGAAAATGGAGGTGAGGTCCAAGAGATAATGAATAAAGGTACAGCTCAAACAAGTCTAGAATCGCTATCATTACCGATTTCAATTCAGTTGAACATTAGAGAAACTGAACATCAATGCATCTTCTGAGTGGAGATACAAGGAACTGCAGGTGCTGGTTTACCAAAAAAAAAAAAAGACACAAAGTGCTGGAGTAACTCAGAACACTGGAGAACATGGATAGGTGATGTTTCAGGTCGGGACCCTTCTTCAGACCCCCCTCCCCCCCCCGTCCCCCAGCTGTATCCACCTATCACTTGCCAGGCTTTGTCCGACCCACAATGCTCCCCTCCCCTACAACAATTGGTCTTTAGAAGGATCCCGACCCGAAACCTCGCCTACCCATGTCCGCCAGAGATGCTGCCGGACCCGCTGAGTTACTCCAACACTTTGCATCTTCTTCTGAGTATTAAAAAAAAATACAAACCAAAATTGTATGCTTTCGCCAAAAAAACACAAAAATCTAACGGAACACACCCAGACCAGCACAAATATAAAAACTCAAAGAATCCCAGTCCTAGCATTTACCATTTGGGCACAACCTTTTCTTCCCACTCATTGCCCTAACTGTTCAGTTGCCCCCCCTTCCCCTACATTCCTTCCTCCAGCTTCACATTTAAGACCTCTTCTCTCTTTTATGGATGATCAGCCATGATCACATTGAATGGTTCGAAGGGCCGAATGGCCTACGCCTACTCCTACTCCTGCACCTATTGTCTATTGTCTATCTTCTGGCCTCACAGCCTTTCGTCTTTTCATCTCTGACCTTTGTCGACCTTTCAGACTCCCACACACACTTGGCTCCACCAATAACGTGCCAGGCTTTGCTGTGCCCCCAGCTCCATTTAGATTAATTTACTTCAGAGATACAGCGCGGAAACAGGCCCTTCGGCCCATCTGCGATCCCCGCACACGCACCCTATCCTACACACACTAGGGACAATGTACAATTTTACCAAAGCCAATTAACCTACAAACCTGTACGTCTTTGGAGTGTGGGAGGAAACCGAGATCTTAGAGAAAACGCGCGCAGGTCACGGGGAGAACGTGCAAACTCCGTACAGACAGCGCCCGTAGTCAGGATCGAACCCGGGTCCCTGGCGCTGTGAGGCGGCAACTCTACCGCTGCGCCACCGTGCAGCCCAAAACACATCCCAGTTTTTTTCCCTCTCCCCCCCCCCCCCCCCCCCAACCCCTCAACCTCCACTACTATCACACTGAAAAAGGGTCCCGACCAGAAACCTTGCCTATCCGCGTTCTTCAGAGATGCTGTCTGCCCTGTTTAGTTACTCCAGCACTTTGTGTCTTTTTTCGTAAACCAGCATCTGCAGCTCCTTGTTCTTTAAAAAAAAAAGTTTCTAGTTTCGAGATACGGTGTGAAAAGCAGGCCCTTCGGCCCATTGAATCCGTGCTGACCAGTGATTACCCGTTCACCGGTTCTAATCTAGGTCGATGTGTCGTGATGCGTGACGTCGCGCTCAAATCATGCATCAGCACAGCCGTCTGGTGCGCGTGACGTCATTAGAATGCCCTGCGGCGCGCGGCGACACGTGGTTATGGACGTTGACGCACGTTGACATGACCGTGCAACACAGGTGAGGCGTCGGGACGCCAATGCGTCAGCGTGCGTACGCGATACGTCACGGAGGTGGCGTGCGAGGACTTTGTTACACTACGAAATCCTGGAGCGCCGCGCGATGCCGCTCGCCACCGCACGCGATTCCACGCCTCACCGTTCGCAACGCATGCGTCACCCACGCGCCACGTATTTTACATATGACGCGGAAATGAGGCGCAAATGACAGCCAAGGGCGACAGGCCCTCTAGAGTCCAGGCATTGCTTTTGCCTGCTTTACAATTCCAACCACTAAGCCCTGCAAACGATTCCAGCTCAATCCAACTGAAAGCACAGACTCCCTGGTAAAGTACAAACACACCTGCACAACAGGTGCAGAGGTGTCACCTGCCCAAGTTAGGGATTAACAGCTGGGGCGCAAGACACCTAAAGACGTCGGCAAAAACCAATACCGGGCAGGTGCTGCCTCTCAAAAAGCTGCCAGGAGTCTGAATGAAAAGTTCCAATGACAAAAAGAGGTTTCATTAAGTGAAACATGATTAGAGCAGGGCAGTAATATTTCCTGTACAAGGTGGCACTGTCTAAAGGACAATACATCTTTTATTATCGCCTTCTGTTCTTCACTTTGATCTCACTTCCATTGTTCCTGATCTGAGCCTTCGCTCAAAGAAGCTGAGAAGCTTTCTCTCTCTCTCTCTTTCTCTCTCTCTGCCTGTCTCTGTCTGTCTCTCTCTCTCTGTCCCTTTCTCTCTCTCTCTCCATCTCTCTTTCTCTCTGTCTCTCTCTTTCTCTCCGTCTCTCTTTCTCTCTGTCTCTCTCTCTGTCTTCCTCTCTCTGTCCCTCTCTGTCTCTCTCTCTCGCTGTCTCTCTCTGTCTCTCTCTCGCTGTCTCTCTCTCTCTTTCTCTATATCTCTCTCTCTTTCTCCCACTCTCCCCACCGGACAGGCGGAAAGGCTTAGACAGATTTTTGATACGATACGAGCTCCACAGACTGAGGGTGCCAATTAGCCAGGGCGCTCTACAAAGCGTGCCCAAATGCTCATTTTAAATTCTCACATGAAAGGCAGCGTGGGGTTTATGCGGTGAACTAAATACTTTGTTCACTTATCAAATTCATTCTCAGGCTTTTGTCCGGGTGATCAGATGAGCAGGGCTCCATATGGTAGAGAAATGACTAGTTAAGAACCTCAGGTTATTTTTTTCTCTTCTCTCTCTTTTGTACTCTGGTCAGTGAAGTTTGTTCCCTTTCCCCACAAACACAAAGTGAAAAGCTGTTGTTGCGTGCTAACCAGTCAGCGGAAAGACAATACGTGATTACAATCGAGCCGTCCACAGTGTACAGATACGTGATAAAGGGAATAACGTTTAGTGCGAGGTAAAGCCAGCAAAGTCCGATCAAGGATAGTCCGAGGGTCACCAATGAGGTAGATAGTAGTTCAGGACCGCTCTCTGGTTGTGGTAGGATGGTTCAGTTGCCTGATAACAGCTGGGAAGAAACTGTCCCTGAGTCTGGAGGTGTGCGTTTTCACACTTCTGTACCCGATGGGAGAGGGGCGAAGAGGGAGTGGCCAGGGTGTGACTCGTCCTTGATGATGTTGCTGGCCTTGCCGAGGCAGCGGGAGGTGTACACGTGGTCAATGTTTTCCAACCCACCTACAAAGTGCACAACACAGCACCGACGCGCTTTTCTCCGGATCACTAGTCAGCTTCCTTTTTCCTACCGCTGTGGTTCTTTGGGAATGTCGTTCTTAGCGTCGATCACTGGCGAGAATTAAACTGGTTCCGAGAATACTTTGGTTAAGAAACACAGTGTGGAAACAGGCCCTTCGGCCCACCGAGTCCGCGCCCCATACACAAGTTCTATCCCACACACAAGAGGCCAATTAACCCGCAAACCTGCACGCCTTTGGAGTGTGGGAAGAAACCGGACCACCCGGAGAAAACCCACGCGGTCAATGAGAAGACAGTACAAACTCCGTACAGACAGCACCCGTGGTCGGGATCAAACCCGGGTCTCTGGCGCTGTGAGGCAGCAACTCTACCGCTGCGCCACCGTGCCACCCCTAATAGTACCGACTATATTGGTAGACAAAAATGCTGGAGAAACTCAGCGGGTGCAGCAGCATCTATGGAGCAAAGGAAATAGGCAACGTTTCGGGCCGAAACCCTTCTTCAGACTGATGGGGGGTGGGGGGTGGGGGGTGGGGGGCGGGGGGGCAGGGAGAAGAAAGGAAAAAGGAGGAGGAGCCCGAGGGCTGAGGGAGAGATAGGAAGGGGAGGAGACAGCAAGGGCTAACACAATTGGGAGAATTCAATGTTCATGCCGCTAGGGTGCAGACTGCCCAATATGAGGTGCTGTTCCTCCAATTTCCGGTGCTGCTCAGTGCTGCCTTCAATCACATGCCCAGGGACTTGGTGTAGAGTACAAAGTGTGCACAGCTGGAGCCTCAGTGACCCCCATCATTAAACAACAGGTGAAGAGATAGGGAGCTGATAGCAAGGACAATACTCCCAGAAATTACCAACCAAATGTTTTTATTTACACTGGTACTAACTCTTCAAAAAGGCTGCCTCCATCACGCTTGTAAATTCTTTAATGCGCTATTAACTCTCAGCGCTGAATACACCATTTTTTTATGTGTTGATTAGCCTATGCTTATTTTTTTCTTTTCCTTTTTTTTCCCCCTCAAAAAAAAGTTTGTTCCAAAACACATTAGTTTCACCTTGACTATTCATCCAAGTTACAAATTAACTGCTGGTCGAATAACGAGCTGTATTAAGCAAACATCACATTCTCCTGGGATTTCTGGCTGGGGTGGTTCAGCTTGGAAGCCATCTTGGATATGGAAAATGGCTGGTTGAAGCCTGAACGGGGGCTGGCCAAACTTGACAGTAAAAGGTTAATCATTTTATCTCACGCTGTAAATAGTTAATAGGGCAAAAAGAAAATAGTTTAATGGGTCAGCAAGATGTTAACTCTGAAGTAAAAGTGACCCACCTGGAACGCAGTGCGATGTTTAGTTGGCAAGGCCCAGGCAAGAGGCCTAGTGATGGTTTAAACCCTCCCTAATACAGTGAAAATCTCACCAATTAACAGAAATATTTGCAAGCATGGAAATCTCCATTCAGCAGAGTCACTTAAATGTGCTTATGAATCTTTGTAATCATGGTCGGGTCGATTGTAATCATGTATTGTCTTTCCGATGACTGGTTAGCACGCAACAAAAGCTTTTCACTGTACCTCGGTACACGTGACAATAAACTAATCTGAACTGAACTCAAATGTGTTGGACGTTCATTTTGAATTCAGGTACAATGAAAAGATTTGTCGCGTGCTATCCAGTCAGCGGAAAGACTAAGTATGTGCATTCTCCCTGTGACCTGCGTGGGTTTTCTCCGGGTGTTCCGGTTTCCTTCCCACACTCCAACGACGTACGGGTTTGCGGGATAATTGCCTTCGGTAAGTTGTGAAAAAGTCGGTACAAAATTATAAATAGTCCCTGGTGTGCGTAGGATAGGGGCTAGCGTACGAGGTGGGCCTGTTTCCGCGCTGTATTTCTAAAGTTTGAAGTCGAAAATTCTAAATAGGACCAGCTTAGATGGGCACTTGTTCTGCATGGACAAGTTGAGCCTAAAAACGTGCTTCCATGCACAATAACTCTAAGTAAAACTCTCCAAAAATTAATCAAAGTCACTCACTAACATGAACTTAAATCCACTGCAAATTTAACAGTCGGTTCCCACAGAACACACTTTAAAATCTTTACAATCATTCTTCAGACTATTGTGCTTGAGGTATTTTGAAACAAGCAAGCCCCAGTAAATATTAGTGCTTGTTTTCCCCGAGATAAGCTTTTAAAAAGTACTTTTCTGAAACCGATATAAATATCACAATGTTTTTAATGAGCCATACAGGAACAATGCCATCTAGTGCCAATCCCGTGCATGTGCTGAAACCAGTCTATTTGTAACAGGAGATACGAGGAACTGCAGATGCTGGAATCTTGAGTAAAGCACAAAGTGCCGGAGTAACTGAGCGTCCGTGGGTGTAATGGACAGACGGCGTTTCTAGTCAGGCCCCTTCTTCAGATTGATTATAGGAGGGGGAGAAATCTGGAAAAGGTGAGGTGGGGATTCGACATAAAGCCAGTCAAGTTTCACCGAGTTACTCCAGCACTTTGTGTCTTTTTCTTTTGTTAACCAGCATCTGCAGTTCCTTGTTTCTACACTTTTCCCCTTCTTCATACACTCATCTCCTATATCGGAGTCTGTCATTTAGTTTAGTTTAGGGACAAAGCCAGGAAACAGGCCCTTCGGCCCACCAAGTCCTAACTGACCATCGATCACCCGTTTGCACTAGAACAATAGACAATAGGTGCAGGAGTAGGCCATTCGGCCCTTCGAGCCAGCACCGCCATTCACTGTGATCATGGCTGATCATCCTCAATCAGTTCCTGCCTCCTTCCCATATCCCCTGACTCCGCTATCTTTAAGAGCCCTATCTAGCTCTCTCTTGAAAGTATCCAGAGAACACAGAACTAGTTCTATGTTATCACATTGCCTACAAAGGGCAATTTACAGAAGCCAATTCATCTACAAACCCATATGATCATAAGTGATAGGAGCAGAATTAGGCCATTTGGCCCATCGTCTACCACCATTCAATCATGACTGATCTTTCTCTCCCCCTCAACTCATTCTCCAGCCTGCTCCTGTAACTCCTGACACCCATACTAATCAAGAATCTATCTATCTCTGGCCTTTAAAATATCTGTACGTCTTTGGCGCATGGGAGAAAACAGGAGCATAGTGACAGAGAGAAGTTGCAAACTCCACAGAGACAGCACTGAGGTCAGGATCTAACCCGGATCTCTGGCACTGTGAGGCAGCAGCTCCACCAGGGGGGCCCACTGTGCTGTTTTATCGCCCCCTCGCCTGTCCATTCCCTCCATAGACGCTGCCTGACCTGCTGTGTTTCTATGTTACAGGAGCATAGGAACAGGTTTCAAGAACGCAAACCAGACAGAATGATTTAGCCCCTTGTTCCTGCACCGCTAACCCACGAGACCGCGGCTGATCTTCAACCATCACCTCCCTCACTGTCCCTACTGCAGCTTGGCCTGGATAGAGTGGACGTGGAGAAGAAGTTTCTACTCATGGGAGAGCCCATGACCAGAGGGCACAGCCTCAGAACAAAAGGACGTACCTTTAGGCTTGTATTCACTGGAGTTTAGAAGGATGAGGGAAAACATCTTATAGAAACATATAGAATTATAAAAGGACTGGACAAGCTAGATGCAGGAAAAATGTTCCCAATGTTGGGCGAGTCCAGAAGCAGGGGCCACAGTCTTAGAATAAAGGGGAGGTCATTTAAGACTGAGGTGAGAAAAAAAAACTTTTTCACCCAGAGAGTTGTGAATTTGTGGAATTCCCTGCCACAGAGGGCAGTGGAGGTCATGGGATATGGGGGAGAAGGCAGGCACGGATGGATTTAAGAGAGAGTTAGATAGAGCTCTAGGGGCTAGTGGAGTCAAGGGATATGGGGAGAAGGCAGGCACGGGTTATTGATTGGGGACGATCAGCCATGATCACAATGAATGGCGGTGCTGGCTCGAAGGGCCGAATGGCCTCCTCCGGCACCTGTTTTCTATGTTTCTAAATCATAATGGTAGTTTATTAGCATTCTCCTTCACTTAAAAAATGCACGGATTAATCAGACAGTCAGGAAGGGTTTGTTTAGTGAGGGTTGTCTGTGGCCAATGTGATTGAATTATGAGGTAATAACAAGGTCAATGAATGCACTGCATTTGATGTTGGGCAGTTCTGTCTTATTCTTATCATTTACGTACGAATCAAAACATTCTTGATATTAATTGCACTTCAGGGCATTAGCAGGGTGTTTCCGCGGGCGAAAGGGCATAGAATTGTACCAGAGAGTGAAGGATATGTACAAGGATGGCACTTGAACTGTTAAACCGATTAATATTGATTTCTCTAACTTTAAGTAACCCTTGTATTCCCTCTCTCTCTCTCCCACCCAAGTCCTATTGCTAATTTTACCATTAGCATTCTTTTGGTATCACCACCTCCCCAGCCAACAATGGACCATTGTGGGCTCCACCATTCACGAGTCATCGATGCAGGCTCTGCTTTGTTCTGTACCTTCCTATACCTCTACTCCCCCCCACCCCCCCCCCCCCCTTGTAGGAAAGAACTGCAGATGCTAGGTTAAATCAAGGGTAGATACAAAATGCTGGAGTAACTCAGTGGGACAGGCAGCATCTCTCAAGAGAAGGAATGGGTGACGTTTCCGGTCTCGACCCGATGCTGCCTGTCCCGCTGAGTTACTCCAGCATTTTGTGTCTACTTTCCCCCTCCCCGACTCAACCCCAAACGTCACCTATTCCTTTTCTCCAGAGATGCTGCCTGACCGGGTGAGTTACTCCAGCATTTTGTGTCTGTCTTCAGGGTAAACCAGCATCTGCAGTTCCTTCTTACACATGTAGCCATTAAGAATGGAATGTGGGTGACAAGGTGGGAGAGTTTCTGACTTGCAGCTCCAGAGACCCGGGTTCGATTCCGATTACTACTGGTAGTCAGAACAGAGTTTGATATTCTCCCTGTGACCACATGGGTTTTCTCCGGGTGCTCCGGTTTCCCACTACCCTCCAAGGACATGCAGGTTTGTAGGTTAATTGGCACTGGGAAAATTGTAAACTGTTCCTAGTGTGTGTAGGATAATATTAGTGTGCGGGGATCGATGGTCGGCGCGGACTCGGTGGACCAAAGAGCCTGTTTCCGCGCTGTATCTCTAAACTCAACATAAAACAGCAATTTGCACCAATTCACAAACTCAAGATCTAATTTAAAAAAATAATGGTCTTTAATTCACATAATACAAAATAGTTTAGTCCTCTTCTGACCGAGTTTATCCGTGAGTTACTTTGTGAGTATTGCAGTTTCCATAAGTGTTGTCCATAGCTTGCTAGCCCCCCCAAAAAAACCTTCTTGGATGATGCAGAGTATTTTTGTTAACAGTCTTCGTAAACAATTTCACCGCTGTAGTGTTTCACTTTGGACGATAAGTCAAAGAGTAGAACATGCCAAGACCCTAATGCATGTGACGAAACTGGTGACAAGTATAGATTAGTCACAGGTGGACATATTCTCCGAAGTTTCTACCTTGTGCTATAGATTCAAGTTGACCACCCCAAACATTCTTCCCCCTTCTTCCCCACCCCCTACCCTATCCTTTACCAATTAGACATTACCCAAAATACATTTCCCAGAACAAGGTATTGTCAGTATTAAAATATGGACTGGAAAAAAAAAAAAAAATGGAAGTGTTTTTTAAAAGTCTCAATTATTTGTTAAAAGGTAACTGAGTGCATTTACAATCCAGATGCTACATTGCAGAGAGGTTAGGGATGTTATTAATAGTCGAGACGGCTTAAATTGGTCCAGTAGCCGGGGTCAGTGGCTGGTACATGAAAGACAATGCCCACACTGAGTGAGAACCATGTGGCAATCCCAGATGGCAGTGGCGTTCCACCAGAGAGGGGTTCTTGTACGGCAGAGCGGGGATTAGATGGGCCCCTTGGGTAAATGGAGGTGTGGATGCTGCCTCAGCCTCTCCAGCAATTCTTCCTCAGTCGGCTCCTCCAAATCATCCCTAGAATTTGAGCAAAATGGAAATTAGAAAAGAGATCGCTGGTGAGACGGGCGGCGCAGCGGTAGAGTTGCTGACGTTAGGGCCTGTCCCACTTTCACGACCTAATTCAAGACCTCTGCCGAGTTTGCCCTTGACTCATACCCGCAGCATGGTGGTCACAAGGTCGTAGGTGGTCTTAGGTAGGTCATAGCAGGCCGTGATGCTAGTCGTAGGTACTCGTGGCATCAAGTAGGTCGGGGCGTTTTTCTAGCCTGATGAAAAATGGCCACGAGCGAAATAGGTCATGAATTGGGTTGTAAAAGTGGGACAGGCCCTTTACAGCGCCACAGATCCAGGTTCCACAGACTACGGGCGCTGTCTGTAGGGGGTTTGTGCGTTGTGCGCTTGGGTTTTCTCCGAGATCTTTGGCTTCCTCCCACACTCCAAGGCCATGCAGGTCCGTAGGCGAATTGGCTTCGGTAAAATTGTAGATTGTCCCCCAGCGTGTGTAGGATAGTGTCAGTGCGTGGGGGTTGCTGGATTCGGTGGGCCGAAGGGCCCGTTTCCCCGCTGCGTCTCCAAGGTGGAGTAAACCTGCCCAACCACAAAAGGAGGAAAGGTACCAACCTGAACATATCCTGCACACTCATCTGATACTCAGACTCCTGATCAGAGAAAGACATGTGGTAGCTCCGATCCCATTTGTGAATGAAGTTCTGTTATGAATTAAACAGAATTTTACAGTAATTGATATACAAAATACCACACTGAAAAGAAAATTTGCAGAGATACAGTGGAGTCTCAGTTGTCGTGCCAGCTTCAGTCGTCTTGCTGAGTCTCGTTGTCAGTTACCCGTTGTCACCTAGCCCACAGCCAACAATGGCCGGTTTCATTTATCATCATTACTTTTTTGCATATCTTTCCTTCATCTGGGACGACAGATGGCACAATGGGCTAAGTGTTCGGCCGGCAACCGGAAGGTAGCCGGTTCGAATCCCGCTTGGAGTGCATACTGTCGTTGTGTCCTTGGGCAAGACACTTCACCCACCTTTGCCTGTGTGTGAATGTGTGTGAATGCGTGTGAGTGATTGGTGGTGGTCGGAGGGGCCGTAGGCGCAGATTGGCAGCCACGCTTCCGTCAGTCTGCCCCAGGGCAGCTGTGGCTACAGAAGTAGCTTACCACCACGGAGTGTGACTGAGGAGTGAATCAATAATGCGATGTAAAGCGCCTTGAGTATTAGAAAGGCGCTATATAAATCCCATCCATTATTATTATCTGTTCTACATCTCTCCATATATCACTGTCTATATCACTCGGTTCCCTCCACCCCCCCCCCCCCCCCGCCCCCGCCTCTCCAGTCTGAAGAAGGGTCTCGACCCGAAACGTCACCAATTCCTTTTCTCCAGAGATGCTGCCCGACCCGCTGAGTTACTCCAGCTTTTTGTGTCTATCTCCAGGAATTCTAATGTAGGTTTAATATCATGTTGAATCAAATGTAGGCCTCCTTGTCTGTGCAGAAGCAGAGTCACCACCACCACCTGTGCTCAAATCTTCCAAGCAAATAAGAGCGGCACGGTGGCGCAGCGGTAGAGTTACAGCCTTACAGCGCTTGCACGCCAGAGACCCAGGTTCGATCCCGACTGCTGGTGCTGGCTGTACAGCTTTTCTCCAAGATCTTCAGTTTACTCCCTCACTCCAAAGACGTACAGGTACGCAGGTAAATTGGCTTGGTGATTGTAAAAAAATGTCCTCAGTGTGTGTAGGATAGTGTATGGAATGCCGCCTGATCCGCTGAGTTACTCCAGCACTTTGTGTCCATCCCCTTTAAGTGTCACTTTGCTGCCATTATAGAGCCAGAGACCCGGGTTCGATCCTGACTACAGGCGCTGTCTGTTCGGAGTTTGTACGTTTTCCCCTTGGGTTTTCTCCGGCTGCTCCGGTTTCCTCCCACACTCCAAAGACCTGTAGGCTATTGGCTTTGGTAAAATTGTAAAAAGAAAATTGTCGTGTGTGTGTGTGTGTGTGTGTGTGTGTGTGTGTGTGTGTGTGTGTGTGTGTGTGTGTGTGTGTGTGTGTGTGTGTGTGTGTGTGTGTGTGTGTGGGATAGTGTCAGTGTGCGGGGATCGCTGGTCGGCGTGGACTCGGCAGGCCGAAGGGCCCGTTTCCATGTTAGAAAACATAGGAAATATAGAAAAATAGGTGCAGGAGTAGGCCATTCGGCCTTTCGAGTCTGCACAGCCATTCAATATGATCATGGCTGATCATCCAACTCAGTATCCCGTACCTGCCTTCTCTCCATACCCCTGATCCCCTTAGCCACAAGGGCCACATCTAACTCCCTCTTAAATATAGCATTGTTGTAAATATGTTGTATCACTAAACTAAGTTACTGCAGTAAGCAGTTTTATCTTAGAATTACTACAACTTCATACTTACCTCAAGAATTAAAGCCATAAAGAGGTTAACCCAGATTACAGCCGAGACCAGCCACCAAGCAACAAAATAAAGCTTGGACCACCTGTGGGATGAAAAAGATTCACTTTAGAAATTAGACAAGCCATCCATTATTGTAAGTGGTCTCGCAGAATGAAGAAGCAGAGATAGATCGATTCTTGATTAGTACGGGTGTTGGGGGTTATGGGGAGAAGGCAGGAGAATGGGCTTAAGAGGGAGAGATAGATCAGCCATGTAGACTTCACGGACTGAATGGCCTACTTCTGCTCCTATTACTTATGAACGTATGAAATAAATTATAAATTAACATAAAAAGACAAAAAAGGAAAGACAAATCTACACAAATGGAAACAGATTACACCAGTTGCTTCTTGACCACGTGGTAAAGCCACAAAATTGAACTCTGACAACACAGAGTCTTCATAAGACTGAGTTGAGCCTGTATTCACTGATTTAGAAGGACGAGGTGGGACTTCATTGAAACTTAAGGGCCTGTCCCACTTGCGTGTCCTTGGCACGCAAATTACGCGATCTCGTGGTCGCGTTTAGGCGCACGGGCATCGTATGGCCGCGCGGGGCCGGTCCCACTGAGAAGTGCGGAGGGGCATGTAGTTGTGCGCGACATCGCGCGGGGCTCCGAAACTTTTGTAACGAACGCAATCTCCGCACGCCAACGGCCTGTCGCGGTACTGACGGCCAAAGTGGGACAGGCACAAGACCCTGGCGCAACGCAACGTCTCACCTGCAACAGCAGCAGAAGCAGGCAAACGATTGCCGAGCTCGGCCTGGGGCTCACGGCCATTGCGGTCCGGATCCACCCCCACCTACTCTCAGAGCGGGGCCAAGAAAATTGAAGATAGACACAAAATGCAGGAGTAACTCAGTGGGACCGGCAGCATCTCTGGAGAGAAGTAATGGGTGACGTTTCGGGTCAAGACCCTTCTTTCAGACTGAAGAAGGGTCTCGAAGTTTCACCCATTGCTTCTCTCCAGAGATGCTGCCGGTCCCACTGAGTTACTCCAGCATTTTGCGTCCATCTGCAAATGACGTCACACGCTCCTGACGGATGTGCGGTCAAATCCAGTCGGGCGCGACCTTCGCGGGACCTTCGCGCCTCAACGCGACCACGAGGTCGCGTAAGTGGGACAGGAGCTTTACTGAATAGTGAAAGGCCCAGTGGATGTGGAGAGGATATTTCTACTTGTGGGAGAGTCTAGGTCCAGAGGGTACATTCTTTTGTACTGGTGTCAGTGATGGCCTGCTGTGTAGTTAATGACCTGAACAATAAAGATGCTTGTGTTTCAACCCGCGTGAGTTTGGGCTCTTTACTGATGATGTGTCCTGTGCCCAACTGTCCTGAAGGTTACCCAGGCCAAGATATACGTATCCCCTCCCCCACCCTCCCCGCCCCCCCACCGATGTTGAGCGTCTACCACTCTCAACAATCAACGAATGTCGTGAAATGCTCCCCACCTATTGGCACAAGGGACTTCTTAACATCTTGTCCTGTGTATTTGATTCTATATAAAATAGGGTCTTGACCCGTAATGTCACCTGTTCCTTCTGGTCCTAGTGAGAACACACCTGGAGTATTGTGTGCAGTTTTGGTCCCCTAATTTGAGGAAGGACATTCTTGCTATTGAGGGAGTGCAGCGTAGGTTTACAAGGTTAATTCCCGGGATGGCGGGACTGTCATATGCTGAGATAATGGAGCAGCTGGGCTTGTACACTCTGGAGTTTAGAAGGATGAGAGGGTATCATATTGAAACATACAAGATTAAGGGTTTGGACACGCTAGAGGCAGGAAACATGTTCCCGATGTTGGGGGGAGTCCAGAAACAGGGGCCACAGTTTAAGAATAATGGGAAAGCCATTTAGAACGGAGACGAGAAAACACTTTTTCTCACAGAGTTGTGAGTCTGTGGAATTCTCTGCTTCAGAGGGCAGTGGGGGCCAGTTCTCTGGATACTTTCAAGAGAAAGCTAGATAGGGCACTTAAAGATAGCGGAGTCAGGGGATATGGGGAGAAGGCAGGAACGGGGTACTGATTGGGGATGATCAGCCATGATCACATTGAATGGCGGTGTTGGCTGGAAGGGCCGAATGGCCTACTCCTGTACCTATTATCGATTGTCTCCAGAGATGCAGGAAAGCAGACTATTATCTGAATGGTGGCCGATTAGGAAAAGGGGAGATGCAACGAGACCTGGGTGTCATGGTACACCAGTCATTGAAAGTAGGCATGCAGGTGCAGCAGGCAGTGAAGAAAGCGAATGGTATGTTAGCATTCATAGCAAAAGGATTTGAGTATAGGAGCAGGGAGGTTCCACTGCAGTTGTACAGGGTCTTGGTGAGACCACACCTGGAGTATTGCGTACAGTTTTGGTCTCCAAATCTGAGGAAGGACATCATTGCCATAGAGGGAGTGCAGAGAAGGTTCACCAGACTGATTCCTGGGATGTTAGGACTTTCATATGAAGAAAGACTGGATAGACTCGGCTTGTACTCACTAGAATTTAGGAGATTGAGGGGGGGGGATCTTATAGAAACTTACAAAATTCTTAAGGGGTTTGACAGGCTAGATGCAGGAAGATTGTTCCCGATGTTGGGGAAGTCCAGGACAAGGGGTCACAGCCTAAGGATAGAGGGTAAATCCTTTAAGCGAGATGTGAAAAACATTTTTCACACAGAGAGTGGTGAATCTCTGGAATTCTCTGCCACAGAAGGTAGTTGAGGCCAGTTCATTGGCTATATTTAAGAGGGAGTTAGATGTGGCTCTTGTGGCTAAAGAGATCAGGGGATATGGAGAGAAGGCAGGTACAGGATACTGAGTTGGATGATCAGCCATGATCATATTGAATGGCGGTGCAGGCTCGAAGGGCCGAATGGCCTACTCCTGCACCTATTATCTATTGTCTCCAGAGATGTTGCCTGACCCGCTGAGTTTCTCCAGCTATTTCTGCCCATCTCCTGCTATTACTTAATTTAGCCACTTGGTGGTGCTTCAGGTCAGCACCACACGCCATCAACTACAGCAAGAGTTGCAATTAGCTTCAGAAACACCAACAGTGGGCCAATCCATCAAAACAGCAGGTAAAAGCAAAGATCTTATATATAGGATCTTTGGGTAAAAGGGCCCATTGGGAAGACATTGAATGAACACAAATCTCAGTCAGTCATATTTTGTCCCAAACCATATAGCTTGAAGAGTCTCGATCCAAGACGTCGCCTATTCCTTTTCTCCAGAGATGCTGCCTGACCCGCTGAGTTGCTCCAACTTGGTGTGTCTGTCTTTGGAAACCAGTTGTCAGCTAGGGTTGCCAACTGTCCCGTATTAGCCGGGACATCCCGTATATTGGGCTAAATTGGTTTGTCCCGTACAGGACTGCCCTTGTCCCATATTTGACCGCTACTACTCGGGTCGAGGGGACTGTCGCGTCCAGCCCCGCCTCACCCGTCCCGATGTAGTGCAGCCCATGGAGTGCAGCAGCAGCACCTTGCCAGCAGCCCAGTCGGTCAGCAGCCCGGGCAGCTGTCCGATATTTAGACCTTCGCTTACCGCCGACACCACCACCACCACCCCTCCTTCTCATGGTCGATCATCGGTTCATGAGTTGGACTCTGCGCGTGAAGGCGCGTGGGCCAAAACTCCTCAGCTGGCCCGCCGGCTGGGCTTTGTGTGCAGTCCAGCACCCGGGCCAACTCGCCATTCACCCAGCCACGGCTGAGTCGGTCAACGAATTGCCGTCAGGAATTTGTCCCTTATTTTGACCTTTTATCCCTTATTTGGGAGTGAGAAAGTTGGCAACCCCACCTTCAGCTCAAGTTGTCCATGCTAACAAGATGTCCATCCATTGAATCCCATTTTCCAGCATTTGTTTCTCGTAACGTTCTTTAGCGTTTTATACTACCTGCCCAAGCGTCTTTCAAACATTGTAATCATACATGCCTCGACAGCATCCTCTGGCAGCACGTTTCATAGCCCTAGCACCCTGTTTAGAAAATCATCCCTCAGGTCCCTTTTGAATCTTTCCCCTCTCACCTAAAATCTGTCGTCTAGTTTAAGACGACTCTGCCCTGGGAAATAGACTGTGCCCATCCACTGTGTCTATGCCACCCATGGTCTCATGTACGTCTAAGGTCAACCCTAAGCCTCTTACACTTCATGGAAGGTGGCCTCAACCTGCTTGGCGGTGCAGCAGTAGAGTTGCAGCCTTACAGCACCAGTTCGATCCAGACTACAGGTGCTGTCTGTGTGGAGTTTGTACGTTCTCCCCGTGGGCTTGCTCAGGTTTCCTCCCACATTCCAAAGATGTACAGGTTTGCAGGCTAATTCGCGTCTGCAAGTTGTCCGTAGAACCGGAGTGAATGGGTGATCGTTGGTCAGCATGGCCTCAGTGGGCCGAAGGGCCTGTTTCCATGCTATATCTCCACGCTAAACCATCACCGGAGCTTTTCCACCAGGGTACTGAACATCAACTATGAAAAGTTTTCAAAGGCAGGAACGGGGTACTGATTGGGGATGATCAGCCATGATCACATTGAATGGCGGTGCTGGCTCGAAGGGCCGAATGGCCTACTCCTGCACCTATTGTCTATCGGCACTTGTTCCATTTACAAGACGAGTTAGACAACCTTCACCTCTCCACCTGCACCCCAGGTTTGACTTAGTATAGAGATACAGCATGGAAACATGCCCGTCAACCCACCGACCAGCGATCCCCGCACATTAACACTATCCCATACACACACACACACCAAGGACAATTTACATTTATACCAGTCCAATTAACCTACAAACCTGTATGTCTTTGGAGTGTGGGAGGAAACCGGAGCACCCGGAGAAAACCCACGCAGGTCATGGGGAGAACATACAAACTCCATACGGACAGCACCCGTGGTCAGGATCGAACCTGGATCTCTGGCACTGTGAGGCAGCAACTCTACCACTGTGCCCCTATCAACAGTATCTCAGAAGATTAGCAATTTAAAAAATAAATAATAATAAATGTACTCACGGGCTTGCATATCTTGAAAACACATCCATGAAAACCTGCCAATTGTTCACCACCATTAGGTCCCACAAGGTAACCAAAGCAGCCTATAATGATGAAAAACCAATTACAGCCATCGCTTAAATTATCCAGGGCACAATTATATCACGAGTCAAGTTTCATTGGAGAAGCAGATGCAGGAATGACTGGCGCGGATTTCGGCAACTTACAGCAAAGTCATTGAAATTGTTGGGCCAATATTCCAGCTGTTCATAAGTACCGCACCTGAGTGTTGCGTTCTCTGGTGAAGCAACATCTGTATTCAGACTAAGGGCAAAAAGATCACAAACAGCACCAACATCAATATCTGAACACAATAAAACGCATCATTTCTACATCAGATTTAAACAAGCCTTAGCGAGGCAGCCACAATGGAGCATGTACCCACTGGGGATTTAGTTCAGTTTAGAGCAGGGGTGGGGAACCTGCAGCCTTAAGGCCGCATGCAGCCTTCTAGGCCATTAAGTGCGGCCTTTTGAATGAATCAAAATTTTGTAGAACAAATCCTTTTATTTTTATTAATGTTGTTAGTCTTTTATTATTTTAATTTTAATCTTAAAATGAACACGTTTAAAATACCAAAGAGTAATAGAAGATTCAACGAAATAATCCACCCCACACGAAAAATGCTTCCTTGCTTTTCATCCACTTATTGCTGCGAATCTACATTCTCCTACCTAACCCTATCAAGACGCCCTAAAGGTCACAATCAACGGATACCCATCTAGAAGATCAGCTGTGGTTTAGAGATAGAATGCACAAACAGGCACTTCGACCCACCGAGTCCATGCCAACCAGCTACCCTTGCGCATAACACCAACCTATACACAAGGGACAATCTTTACAATGATACCAAACCAATTAAGCTAAAAAACCTGCACGTCTTCGGGGTCTGGGAGGGAACCGAAGCACCTGGAGAAAACCCACGCAGGTCACGGGGAGAACGTGCAAACTCTGTACAGAGAGCACCCGTAGTCCGGGTCTCTGGCGCTGTGAGGCAACAACTCTACCGCTGCACCGTTGTGCCATTACAAAGTAAAACTAAAGTGTCGGTTTTCTATAGTGTATTTTTGGAGGCCCTATAAGCTCCGCATATCCCATGAACCTTGGCTGCAAGCTTTGAATTTGCCTTCCCATAAATAGCCAAAGATAGTCAAGCTAAACAAATTGGGAAGATGAGGCGGAGGTGATAGCAAGGTTATCTTTACTGGTATCAGCATTGAGATCCGGAGCTGTGTGTTCCCATCCTGATCAACTGGAAGCCCTTGTCATAGTGTGATACAGGGTGGAAACAGGCCCTTCGACCCAACGTCCCATCTACCCTAGTCCCAACTGCTCATGTTTGGCCCATGTCCCTCCAAACCTGTCCTATCCATATGCCTGTCTAACTGTTTCTTACTTTTGCAATAGTCCCTGCCTAACTACCTCCTCTGGCAGCTCGTTCAATACACCCACTACCCTCTGTGTGAAAAAGTTGCCCCTCAGGTTCCTGTTAAATATTTTCCCCTTCACCTTAAACCTATGTCCTCTGTTATATGGAATTATGGAACGATCTGCCTCTCCACATTAAACAGGCCTCTTCTCTGTCTGTTTTTAAATCACTTCTTAAAACCCATCTCTTCTCCGTGGCCTTTGATACCCAGTAAGATGTCGACTTTATTTATTTACTTGATTTAATTTCTTATTTTGATTGCTTTTATTGTGTGGTTATTATTTTTACTCATGTTTTATGTCTTTTAATTTATTGTTGTATTTCATATGTAATTTTTGCGCCTTATGTGAGCTGTTATGTTATGTTCTGTTATGTTGTCTGTTTATGATGTCTTGTTTATTCTTCTGTACAGCACTTTGGTCAACATTGGTTGTTTTAAAGTGCTTAACAAATGAAGTTGGATTGGATTGGATATGTTTATTGTGTTCAGCGGCTCGCCACTAGCCGGGGGTGAAGATGTTTACAATCAAATCCTCTTTACCCCCACAATGAAAAGAAGAAAACATAGAGACATAGAAAGTTACCCCTCAGATTCCTATTACATTTGTTCCCCTTCACCTCAAACCTTGGCCCTTTGGTCCTTGATTCCCCAACTCTGGGCAAGAGACTGTGCAT
The DNA here is from genome assembly GCF_010909765.2 of Amblyraja radiata. Classification (NCBI taxonomy): domain Eukaryota; kingdom Metazoa; phylum Chordata; class Chondrichthyes; order Rajiformes; family Rajidae; genus Amblyraja; species Amblyraja radiata. Next base: position 5,751,277 of record NC_045975.1, on the reverse strand, counting down.
CTACCCGATCTATTCCTTTCATGAATTTGTCCACCTCTATAAGATAACCCCTCATCCACCTGCGCTCTAAGGAATAGAGTCCCAACCTACTCAACCTCTACCTCTGACCATGGAGTCCTGGCAACATCCTCGTAAATCTTCTCAGTACCCTTTCCAGCTTGACAACCCTGTGCTCGGTTATGGGATGAAATCACCACAAGAGATGGCCAAAACAGCCCTCAATCCTGCCCCCACCATCCAACATGTTCTACAATGTTCTACAATGGCCGCAATTCTCCCGCTGGGCCAATTTTCCCATAACCATCAACTTCAAACATTTACCTCCACTGTAAATATACCTAATAATCTTGGGGATGAAGAATTCCAGGGATTCATAGAAAATAGGTGCAGGAGGAGGCCGTTCGGCCCTACGTGCCAGCACCGCGATTCATTGTGATCTTAGCTGATCGTCCCCAATCAATAACCCCTGCCTGCCTTCTCCCCATATCCCTCGATTTCACCAGCCCCCTAGAGCTCTATCTAACTCTCTCTTAAATCCATCCAGTGATTTGGCCTCCATTGCCCTCTGTGGCAGGGAATTCCACAAATTCACAACTCTCTGGGTGAAAACGTTTTTCTCAGCGCGCTCCGATGAGAAACTTCTACACACCATAGTTTTAAATGACTGCTTCCTTGTGGCGGGGTGACGCCTGTATGGCCGTGAGTAGTCGCCCAAAGAGTCGTACCTTGTTCTGGTCGCCGCTGGATTCTCAACATTTTGAGAATTTTCGGCGACCTGCTGCGACTATGACGGGTGCCGGCAAGTCGCCGAAAAAAAAAGAAATCGCCTAAGTTGGACAAGCCCTTTAGGAGAAAATAAGATTTGCACTCAGATTCAAACTTGCCTTGAATTCGTAGAGTTATTGGGAGCTGGTATTTTATCTTTGAAAAGCACGACACCAACAATTGCAAAGACGTAATAGGCGACCTGCGACAGACAGAGAGGGACACAGGTTAAAATAAAAAGGAAGTCGATCGTCAGGTCTATATTGAATAGTTTTATAACCTTGTCGACGCCCTTTAGGTTGTGACTCTTTGCATACTTGTGTACTGTATCTCACCGTACCAAGTATATGTGCCGATAAAGTATTCGCACAAGCCTACCAAGTGACACGATATCCGCCATCCAACATCACTATTAAAAACTATATGTCCCACAAGCATGCACTCAAACTCAATGAGGATTTTATTTTTTTTAAATGCCCCATTTATTGAAGGCTGAAAAGTGCATTATTTTCATAATGGATGACGTTGAACTAAAGCTCCACCACTTACCACAAGAATTCCAGCAAAAGCTCGCAAATTCTTAATCAGATCGAGAAGGCTGCCAGCAACTAACGCCATCAACTGAAAAAAAAAAAGTTCAGATAGGGGAAGTCATTACAGCGCGCAAAAATGTATACGGAATGGGCAGCGCAGTGGGAACCTCACATCTCCATTACTTTTGGAACATATCTGGTTTAATTATTTTCTTGCCACAAACACTCCCACCTGGGGTTGGTGCAGAGGTAGAGTTGCCGCCCCACAGCGCCAGGGACCCAGGTTCGATCCTGACTGCAGCTTCTGCCTGTGCGGAGTTCACACTTTCTCCCTGTGACCTGTGTGGGTTTTCTCCGGGTGCTCCAGTTCCCTCCCACACTCCAAAGATGCACAGGTTTGTAGGCTAATTGGCTTCTGCAGAATTTTATGTAGGTTAGAACTAGTGTGAACTAGTGTGATCATTGCTCGACGTGGACTCAGTGGGCTGAAGGGCCCGTTTCCACACTGTATCTCTAAACTAAACTTCCATTACATTACCGGGCACTTCCCCAATAAATCCAATCAGTAAAAGTGATTTTATTAATTTGCACAGCTGATCAAATTGGAATCGGACTCGGAAGACCAGCATCACCAAAGACCAAACGACTTTAATTCAGGAATACACTGTATCTGCTTTAATTATTATTTCGCCACAAAACACTTCACACGTCCACAGACGGGTGGCGCACCAGTAGAGTTGCTGCCTCACAGCGCCAGGGACCCGGGTTCGATCCTGACTACGGGTGCTGTCTGTGCGGAGTTTGTACGTTCTCCCCGTGACCTGCGTGGGCTTTCTCCGGGTGCTCCTGTTCCCTCCCACATTCCAAAAGACGTGCTGGTTTGTAGGTCAATTGGCTTGGTGTAAATGTAAAATTGTCCCTAGTGCGTGTAGGATAGTGTTAGTGTACGGGGATCGTTGGTCTGCGCGGACTAGGTGGCCCGAAGATGCTGGTTTGCACGCTGTATCTCTAAACTAAACGACATGCTCTAAACCAAGGGTTCCCAACGTGGGATAAATTTCACCTACCCAGAGGGTAAATGTGTTGATTCTGGATTTGTACATATCTTTTCTCATTGACTGACTGTGTTTGGTTCTGGTATACCGGTATCTGTTCATCGTTAGTTGTTCATAAATAAGTGAAATAACATTGTTACGTGTGCTATTAAAGTTGCCTGGGGTAAATGGTTCGAAAAAGGTGGGAACCCTGCTACATGTAAACTACAGATTACATACGGACATTATTCGACTGGTTTGTTGTCCAAATATTAATTACATTTTACAAATGTTAATTTCCCCATTAAAAAGCTACAATGCAATAGGTATATTTTCATCCCAAAAGTCACCTTGATGTTGGGGATTATACGAAGGAAGCGGAAAACAATGAGCATGTTCGCCAGTCGAACCGTTTCCCAAAGGCTGAGTAATCCGTGCAAATCTGGTTTCCTGCAGGGACCAGAGATCAAGTTTCAATTTTGATCACTTATTCACAGCAGACAACAGTGGCAAAACAGTGGTGGTGCTGGCTCGAAGGGCCGAATGGCCTACCCCTGCACCTATTGTCTAAAAAGACACTAATGCTGGGAACACATAACCAATAAACTTTTATGACCAGCCCACGGTGGTGCAGCGGGTCGAGCCGCTGTCTCAGTGGCAGAGACTAAGGTTTGATCCCGACCTCTGGCACTCTGTGTGGAGTTTGCACGTTCTCCCCGTAACTGTGACCACTCTAGTTTCCTCCGAGTGCTCCGGTTTCCTCCCACATCCCAAAGACATGTGGGTTTGTGGGTTGACTGGCCTCTCTAAATCCCCGCCCCCCCCACCCACAGTGTGTCGGGAGTGGATAAGAAAGTGGGATAACATAGAACTCAAAAAGCCCCAACAGAGGATGTACTTCCTGCAGCAGCTGAGGAAGCACAATCTGCCACAGGCAATGATGGTCCAATTCTACACGGCCATCATAGAGTCTGTCCTCACCTTCTCCATCGTGATCTGGTTTGGCTCAGCCACCAAGCACGACACCTGGAGGCTGCAGCGAATCGTCCGATCAGCTGAGAAGGTTATTGGCTGCAACCATCCCCCCTATTGACAAACTGTACACTGCAAGGGCCAGGAAGCGAGCGGGCAAGATCATCTCTGACCCCTCACACCCTGGCCACAAACTCTTTGAATCACTTCCCTCTGGAAGGCGACTCCGGACTGTCAAAGCTGCCACAGCCTGACATAAAAACAGCTTTTTTTCCCACAAGTAGTAGCTCTACTCAATCTAACCAAAAATCTGTAGCCTCCTTTTGCTCTGGTATTTCATTTCATTCACATGTTTAATCTATAATGTTTTATTATTAATGTTTCATGTATCATTCTTAATTGTTACTGAATGTGGTGGTGTTACCTGCAGGCGGAGCACCAAGGCACATTCCTTGTATGTGTACATACTTGGCCAATAAAGGTATTCATTTATTCAACTAGTGTGAATGGGTGATTGATGGTCAGTGTGGGCTTGGTGGGCCGAAGGGCCTGTTTCCATGCTGTATCTAAACTAAACCTGGAAGCTTCTTCTGGAACACCATGTCATACAGCGATAATTTTTATATAACGTTTTATATGGTCTTAAAATTAATGTTAGTATAGAGACTAGTGCAGCCGCCCATTCTCAAGTGAGCGATCTTACATGCAGTGTAAAGATTTAAAATTAACAAAAAGTAATACTCAAGTGGCCAGGAAAAGATGTGGGGGGGGGGGGGGGGAATAAAATGTGGCAAATTGAGTACATTTTCAGAAACATCACCTGTTGAAAAAATATTACCAATTTACAATAAACTCAATGTGAAAGTTAACACATACCATCCTGGATGAGGGAAGCCGTATGCTACAAGAGACGACAGCTGTAGAATCTAAACACAAGTTCAAGGATTACACATCATCACCTTGCTCAGAACTTTAGCAGTTGTGCTTCCAACTGGCTTGCAAGCACCAACCTCCCATTTGCCCAGTCACCAAGTGAGCAGTGCTTCACCCACAGGCAAATTAAAGTGTTAAGGGCCTGTCCCACTTGGCGATTTTTTTCGGCGACTGTCGGCATCATTGACGGGCGTATCAGGTCACCGAAAAAGTCGTGGCGTGACCACGCATTGGCGAGCGGTGTCTCCTCAAGTCGCTGCTGGAATTTGAAATGCTCAAAATCTTTCGGCAACCGTGATATATCAGTCAATGACGCCGGCAGTCGCCGAAAAAAATTGCCAAGTGGGACAAGACCTTCAGTACACATTCTGCCAAATAATACACAAGGAGCAAGGCTCAAAACAAAAAGTTCAAGGAACAGCACCCAAATCTCAAGATTATTCCAGAATCAAGAATAATAAATTGATCAGAATTAAGCCAGTCGGCCCATCAAGTCTAACTCAGTTCAGTTTCGATTACCGTCACATGGTCACAGGTACAGCGAAAAGCTTTTGTTGCGTGCTGTCCCGTCAGCAGAAAGACAATACACGATTACACTCGAGCCGTTTACAGTGTACAGATACAGGATAAGGGATCATAGTTAAAGTAACAAATGTTGCTGTCGGAGTAGATATTCAAGAGTGTGGAGCGATTGTAGATCTGCTTCAGTGGCCAGCGCGCAGATATTCGCATGGGTTGGGCACCATCTTAGCCATGGCCGATCTATTTTTCTCCTCTCAAACCCATCCTCCTGCTTTCTCCCCATAACCCCGACATCCAAACTAATCAGCACCACAAACTAAACACTCAAATCGAGTCTGTTTGCACGATCCCCCTGTGACCTCGTGGGTTTTCTCCAGGGCCTCCTACTTCCTCACAAGATCCAAGGAAGTGTAGGTCTGAAGGTCAATCAACTTTGGTAAATTGTAAATAGTCCCTCGTGCGTAAGATAGTGCTAGTATATGGGGTATTCGCTGGTCGGTGTGGACTCGGTGGGCTGAAGGGCCTGTTCCCACACTTTATCTCTAAGGGACTTGCATAAAAACGCCACAAGAATGGGTCTTTCGGCTCATAATGTCGGAGCCATTGTGTAGGATGCGAAAACTGGGATAACATGCATCTAGTGTATGGGTGATGATTGGTTGGCATGGACTTGGTGGGCAGAAGGGCCTGTTTCCACACGGCATCTCTAAACTGAACACTCCTCTTTCAGAATTATAACAATACAGACTCGGTCTTAATTTGTCTGACATTTTTATAGAAACAGAAAATAGGTGGTGGAGGAGGCCATTTGGTCCTTCGAACCCATTCTTTGTGACCATGGCTGATCATCCACAATCAGTAACCCGTGCCTGCCTTCTCCCCATATCCCTTGATTCTGCTAGCTCCTTGAGCTCTATCTAACTTTCTTTTAAATGCATCCAGAGAATTGGCCTCTACAGCCTTCTGTGGAAGAGAATTCCACAAACTCACAACTCTCTGGGTGATTTTTTTTTTCTCATCTCAGTTTTAAATGGCCTCCTCTATATTCTTAGACTGCGGACCCTGGTTCTGGACTCGCCCATCATTGGGAACATTTTTCCTGCATCTAGCTTCTCCAGTCCTTTTATAATTTTATACGTTTCTATAAGATTGCCTCTCATCCTTCTAAATTCCAGTGAATACAAGCCTAGTCTTTCCAATCTTTCCTCATACGACAATCCCGCCATCCCGGGGATTAACCTTGTGAACCTACGCTGCACTGCCTCAATAGCAAGGGTGTCCTTCCTCAAATTAGGAGACCAAAAACTGCACACGATACTCCAGAATTGATCTCACCACATCTTTGAACTACAGAGACAAGGTCGCAGATTTAAACCCACGAACTGCCAAAAGGACGTATATTTTAGCCATTGAGATCTTAAAAGACGACACTTACCAGTAAAATGAGAGTTAACAACCCATCGAATAGATTGCTTTTGTAAGAACAATAACCCTTAATGCCGAGAGCAAAGAATTTCAGTGCCATTTCCAAAAGATAGTACAGGACAAAGGAACCGTTCACAACCTGGGAAACAAAAACAATAGCATTGGCTTGATTTCCCTGCAGTCATTAAAAAAAAAAAAAATTTTGAAAAGTATTAAAACTCCTCTAAGTTTACAAAGCAAGCGTTTAAAAAAAAAAACAAAAAAAACTTACTCCAGAAAAGAAGCCATCACGCTCAGACATGGGCTTGTCTGCGTCAAGGACCAGTGCAGCCTATTAAAAAAAGACAATGCAGTCACCAGAATTGTCATCACTTGTGCTACATCTTTCTTGGGCAGCTTTCAAGCCTGTAATAATAAACGATTTCTCTAATTTCAAGTAGACCTTTCATTTCATAGAAACATAGAAAACATAGAAAATAGGTGCAGGAGGAGTCCATTTAGCCCTTCGAGCCAACACCGCCATTCATTGTGATCATGGCTGATCGTCCCCAATCAATAACCCGTGCCTGCCTTCTCCCCATATCCCTTGACTCCACTAGCCCCTAGAGCTCTATCTAACTCTCTCTTAAATCCATCCAGTAATTTGGCCTCCACTGCCCTCTGTGGCAGGGAATTCCATAAATTCACAACTCTCTGGGTGAAAAAGTTTTTTCTCACCTCAGTCTTAAATGACCTCCCCTTTATTCTAAGACTGTGGCCCGTGGTTCTGGACTCGCCCAACATTGGGAACATTGTTCCTGCATCAAGCTTGTCAAGTCCTTTTATATGTTTCTATAAGATCCCCCCTCATGCTTCTAAACTCCAGTGAATACAAGCCTAGTCTTTTCAATCTTTCCTCATATGACAGTCCCGCCATCCCAGGGATCAATTTCCTTCCTCTATCTGTCCCTCACCCACACTAGTCATCCTGCTAGTTTCACTGTTTGTGTTCACTGTTTCATTGCCACAGGAGGCTGTGGAGGCCAAGTCAATGGACATTTTTATGGCCAAGATAGATAGATTTCTGATTAGCACGAGTGTCAGAGGTTATGGGGAGAAGGCAGGAAAATGGGGTTGGGAGGGAGAGATGGATCAGCCATGATTGAATGGCTGAGTAGACGATGGGCCAAATGGCCTAATTCTGCTCCAAACACTTAAGATGTGCCTGATGAATGTTGAGATAATTTTGATCAACAACATCCGTCCAAATGTTCACCACCTTCTCCCAGAAATACGTGGAAATTAAAAAGAAATCTTTAAAAAAGTCACGACTTACAAAAATACAAATCAGATGCACCGTCACCATCAGGTTCCCCACATAATCAGCGTTGCGGTGGCACAGCAGCGTCTGGACTTTTTGCAAGAAGGATGATCGATATACCGGCTTGTGCGGGTGCTGAAAGAGAATAATGTATTATACAATTGACACATCAGCCATGATCACATTGAATGGCGGTGCTGGCTTGAGGGGCCGAATGGCCCACTCCTGCACCTATTGTCTACAATCAAATCTTTCATCAACAAAATTCAAAACACAAAAGTTGTCCTGGAGAGAGTTGAACCACCCCCATTAAATCTTGAGCTTGGGATCCTTCAGTTACGGTCAAAAATAGCGATTGGACTAAAAGCACAATGGACAAGAGTATTTCCCTCACTTAGTGGACTAAACAATAAACAACAGTCGTATAGTGATAAACTTGCCCACACCGGCCAACATTTACTAGCTAGTGTACACTAGTTCCACCTGCCCACATTTGGTCCATTTCCCTCCAAACCTGTCCTATCCATGTCTGAAGAAGGGTTTCGGCCCGAAACGTTGCCTATTTCCTTCGCCCCATAGATGCTGCTGCACCCGCTGAGTTTCTCCAGCATTTTTGTGTACCTTCGATTTTCCAGCATCTGCAGTTCCTTCTTAAACACTATCCATGTACCTGTCTAACTGTTTCTTAAATTTTGGGATAGTCCCAGCCTCAACTACCTCCTCTGGCAGCTTGTTCCATACACCCACCGCCCTTTGTGTGCAAAAAGTTACCCCTAAGATTCCTATTAAATCTTTTCCCCATCGCCTTAAACCTATGTCCTCTGGTCTTCAATTCACCTGCTCTGTGCATCTACCCGATCTAGTCCTCTCATGATTTTATACACCTCTATAAGATCATCCCTCATCCTCTGGCGCTCCAAGGAATAGAGTCCCAGCCTACTCAACCTTTCCCTATAGCTCAGACCCTCTAGCCCTGGCGACATCCTCATAAATCTTTGTATCCTTCCCAGTTTGACAACATCTTTCCTATATGAATGACTTGCCACTATAAACCCTTTGCAAGCGATCACATCACCTGCAAGCCCCTTATTGTAGATAAAAGGCTTTTAGACGAGCATATGGATACGAGGGACCACGAGCAGGCAGATGAGGTAACTTTATCTCGGCATCATGTTTGCCTTGGACACTGTGGACAAAAAGACCAGTTCCTGTGCTGTTTTTAAAAAAAAATACCCCTAAGAGATGCAGTGCAGAAACGGGCCCTTCAGCCCACCGAGTCCGCGCCGACCAGCGGTCACCCCGTACACTAGGGACAATTTACAATTTTACCAAAGCCAAATAACCTACAATCCAGCACATCCAGTGATCGCTGGTCAGCACGGACTCGGTGGGCCGAAGGGCCTGTTTCCACTCTGTATCTCTGAAGTAAAAAATCAGCAATAGGTGTAATGCTCATCGTGTTGAGTTTCGTTGTCTAACTCATTTTCACCTAGCACAAAGCTAACAATGGCCCCGTTTCCTTTATCAGAGTTACTTTTTTTGCATATCTCTCTAATCACCATCTTAATCTTTTGTTTCCATTTCCCCTGACTCTCAGTCAGGAGAAGGGTCTCGAATCAAAACGTCACGTAATCCTTTTCTCCAGAGATGCTGCCTGACCCGCTGAGCAACTCCAGCTTCTTGTATCTATCTTCAGTGGAATGATCATCAAATGTCAACGCTAATACCCGGGCCAATCCCAAATTTAAACAGGCACAGAATTAATACTGTTCAATCACAAACCTCTCTCATGGTTTCCTTCTGTAATTCATCAAAGAGGATTCGAAACTGTTCAGCTGTTACACAGTCATGTGTGAATGCCTTGGCTTGCTAGAAAAGTAGAAATGATTGCACTAATTAAAACAAATAACCTATACTTAGAAACGATAGGCATTGTGTTATTGCGTAAGCAATGTTTCAAAGCAGAACTGCTATTCAATAGACACTTTTGTCCAAGTATAAGTTTCCCCTAGTGGGAGAGTCCAGGGCCAGAGGTCATAGCCTCAGAATTAAAGGACATTCCTGACCGAGGAGAAACTTCTTCAGTCAGAGGGTGGTGAATCTGTGGAACGACACCGGAGAGCCGACAGGGAAAAAGTCGGGTCCTCGAACAGGGATGAGATTAAACAGTTCCCCCCCCCCCCCCCCCCCCCCCAAACACACATATACACAGTTAAAAAATAAAAAAATAACACTAGAATCAGAACATACATTTAACGAGACAAAAATAAAAAGGACAGACGGACTGCAGTCGAGCCGTTGCCGATAGGCGCCGCAACACCACCACAACTTGGATGACAAAACAGAGGGCGGTGGAGGCCGGTTCTCTAGATACTTTCAAGCGAGAGCTAGATAGGACTCTTAAAGGTAGCGGAGTCAGGGGATATGCGGAGAAGACAGGAATGGGGTACTGATTGGGGATGATCAGCCATGATCGTATTGAATGACGGTGCTGGCTCGAAGGGCCTACTCCTGCACCTCTTGTCTATTGTCTATTATCAGGGACAATTTGCAATTATACCAAGCCTATTAACCTACACAAACCCGTACGTCTTTGGAGCGTGGGAAAAAAACGGAGAACCTGGAGAAAACACTCGGCGGTCGCAAGGGGAACGGGCGAACTCCGTGAAGACAGCATCTGTAATCAGGGTCGATCCCGGGTACCTGGCTCTGTGAGGCAGCAACTCTACCGCTGCGCCACCGTGCCACCTAGCTCCCCACATTGCAGAAGGATATTCAGTTCCACACCAAAATGTTTATTCACCTTAATCATTTCTTGCTTATGCAATGGAGACATGGTGACTTTCTGCAGGACATGGACCACGGTGCTGGTGTTCACCATCATTCTCCTGGTGAAAAGAGACAAGATCATTTTAAAATCATGACTTTGTCGTCACTTATACTTAGCGGCTGGGGTGCCGCACGACTCGGCGCTGGGACCCCAGTTAGTTACAATATATATTAACGATTTAGACAAGGGAATTAAAGGTGACATCTCCAAGTTTGCGGATGACACAAAGCTGGGTGGCAGTGTGAGCTGCGAGGGGGATGCTATGAGGCTGCAGGGTGACTTGGATAGGATGGGTCAATGGGCAGATGCATGGCAGATGCAGTATAATGTGAGGTTATCCACTTTACTGGCAAAAACAGGAAGGCAGATTATTATCTGAATGGTGTCCGATTTGGAAAAGGGGAGGTGCAACAAGACCTGGGTGTCCTTGTACATCAGTCAATGAAAGTAAGCATGCAGGTACAGCAGGCAGTGAAGAAAGCTAATGGCATTGTGGCCTTTATTGCGAGAGGGTTTGAGTATAGGAGCAAGGAGGTACTTCTGCAGTTGTACAGGGCCCTGGTGAGACACCTGGAGTATTGTGTGCAAGTTTGGTCTCCTAATTTGAGGAAGGACATTATTGGTACTGGTCAATTGTTACGTCATGAATTAATGCATAAGAGAATACTATTTAGAAAGCAAATTCAAGTTTTTTTTGTTTTTAGTTTTAGAGATACAGCGTTGGAAAGGCCCTTCGGCCCATCGAGTCCACGCTGACCAGCGAACCCTAAACATTAACACTATCCTACACATACTAGGGACAATTTATACTTCTATCAAGTATACAAACCCGAGCCAATAAACCCACAAACCTGTACTTCTTTGGAATGTGGGAGGAAACCAGAGATCTCAGAAAAAGCCCTCGCGGTCACGGAGAGAACGTACAAACTCCGCACAGACAGCCCCGGGATCGAACAAGGGTCTCTGGCGCTGCAAGCACTGCCAGGCAGCAACTATACCGCCGCGCCACCCACATGGTGGTTTGACAATGCAATATTTCAACTCCATGGCACATGAAGTCATAATCTCTGGCAAGGTTTAGAAATGGAGTCACTTACAAAGAACCCCTTCTTCCAGCTTTGGTCGCGTGACCACAACAAAGCACCTCAAAGGCACCACGAATACCCAAGCACCGGCGGACAATAGACGTCTGAACGGAACTCTGCAGAAAGGCAAAATAAAATGTATGAACATATTGCAGTCATACAGTTTGGAAATAGGCCCTTCGACCCCAACGTGTCCCATCTAAACTCGTTCCACCTGCTTGCGTTTGGCCCGTATCCCTCCGAACCTGTCCATTCCACATACCTGTCTAAATGTTTCTTAAACCTTGTGGTAATACCTGCCTCAAGTACTTCCTTCCATACACCCACCACCATTTGTATGAAAAAGTTATCCCTCAAGTTCCTATTAAATCTTTCCCCCCCCCCCCCTCGCCTTCTACCCATGTCCTCTGGTTCTCGATTCCGAAATCCAGAGTCTTCCAAAATACCAGAGGAAGAATTTTCAAATCTTCCATCAAAATATTAATGAATGGTTGATGGACAACATGCACTCAGTGGACCAGCGCCCAATTTCCCTGCTGTGTCTCTATAGCATTCGTGTCACTGAGATAGATTGCATATGTATCTACAGCGAGCTTAATGGAAAAATATCTCTGCTTTCACTGGACCAGAATTCCAGAATAGAGTCGTACAGCATTGAGACACTCCCTTCGGCCCAACTTGGCCATGTCGACCAACTTGCCAAATCTGCCTGCGTTTGGCCCATGTCCCACTAAACCCATCCCATCCATGTAACTGTCCAAATGTCCCTTAAACATTATGATCGCATCCGCCTCAACTTCCACCTCCTGCAGCTTGTTCCATATACCCAACATGCTCTTGAATCTTCCCCCCTTCCCCCCCCCCCCACCCCCCCCCCCCCCCCTCCCCCCCCACCCCGCAAACCTTAAACCCATATCCTCTGCTTCTCTTGCTCTGGGCAAAAAAACGATGCATTTACCCCATCTATTCCTCTCGTGATCTTGTGCACCTACATAAGATCACCCCTCATCCTCCTGCGCTCCAAGGAATAAAGTCCTTGCCTGTTCAATCTCTTCCTACAGCTCGGGCCCTCTAGTCCTGACTGATTGAGTTACTCCTCAGGAACTCAAGTTACATTTCTTTCCTGAAGGATCCAATACTCTTGACACAGACTCATCACCAGATACGAGTAGTTTAGTTTAGAGATACAGCGCAGAAACAGGCCTTTCAGCCAACCAAGACCAGTGATCCCCGCACACCAACACTGCCCTCCGCACACAAGGAACAATTTTCATTTTTACCAAGCCAATTAACCTACAAACTTGTACGTCTTTGGAGTGTGGGAGGAAACCAAAGAAAACCCACATGGTCACGGGGAGAAAGTACAAACTACGTACAGACAGCACCCGTAGTCAGGATCAAACCCAGGTCTCTGGCGCTGCCCACCGTGTCGCCCATTATAAAGCCACCATAGTAAAGATGACAAAAATCTCAGCTATACCCCTCCCCCTCCCCCTCCCCCCTCTCCCTCCCATCTTTAAATGAGCCAAGATGCATTGAAGTTCTTCTTGCGACCAGCATTTGGGACATGTGCTGACAATATGTTTCAGGGTAACTTTACCCAATTTGTACCATTGATAAAATAACAGACAAAACAGTTGCTGTGTATAAAGCAGAGGGAATATTGAGCGTTATAAAGTAGGGGGATGATTGGGTTAACGTACGAGGAGCGTTTGATGGCTCTGGGCCTGTACTCGCTAGAGTTCTGAAGAAAGAGGGAGGATCTCATTGAAATCTACCGATCAATAAAAGGCTTAGATAGATTGAACGTGGAGAGGATGTTTCCAGTGGTGGGAGAGTCTAGAACCAGAGTACACAGCCTCAGAATATAGCACCTACTTTAGAAAGAAGATGAGGAGGAATTTCCTTAGTCAGAGGGTGACAAATCTGTGGAATTCATTGCCTTAGACGGCAGGAGAGGCCATGTTATTGGGTATTTTTTTTAAGTGGAGATTGGGGGGTTCTTGATTAATAAGGGTGTCAAAGGCTATGGGGGAAAAGGCAGGAAAATGGAGTTGAAGGGGAAAAATAGATCAGCCATGATCAAATGGCGGAGTAGACCCGATGGGCCGAATGGCCTAATTCTGCTCCTTTGTCTCGTGAACACATACCTAAATATTTGATGGAAAAAAAAACTGAATAAACCAAATCATATTTTCTCATTTTTTTGCTGAGAGCTATTTATTGTAACTTGGTATGTTTAGTTAGTTAGATAATACTTGGGCTTTGGGCTTGCTTATTAGTTGAGCACTTATCCTGGTGTTATAGCACAAGTACTTTGTCTATTAATTGTAATCCGTATAATCCCTGGGGGGGAAAAAAATCAATGAACAATCAAAGTAAATGATAAGGTAGACAAAAATGCTGGAGAAACTCAGCGGGTGAGGCAGCATCTATGGAGCGAAGGAAATAGGCAACGTTTCGGGCCGAAACCCTTCTTCAAATTTGCTCCAAAAAAAAGGGAAATAAAACTGAAACAATCTCTTTTCAACGCCGTCCACAACTCCCAGGGGAAAGATGATATGAAGAACTACGAAGGCCAGAGCCCAGTCCTGTATTCATAAACAGCGGAGCTAAATGGTTGTCACGAGATTTATGTAGCGGTGCCTCATTACAGAAACACTAATCAAACTTGCCCTTGGGAATCCGCCTGAAAGCTTTAATTGTTCGTGAAAAGCAATCACTGCCCAAAAGGAATACTTACGAGTAAATATCCGCGAAATTGGTTATAAATAATAGCCGTCAGTAAATTCATTAACAAGTAGGTTCCTGAGGAGACAAAAAGCAGCAACTCAATTTTCGTTCATCTCCCGATTAAGTTACTGGAAGTTGCCAGACTTACCGTTTAAATCTGCGTCACCAACATTCACAATGAACAGATCCCATGGCTGGTGGGAGGCATGCCGGTAATGTTGCTAACTCATAGCGCCAGTGACCTGGGTTCGATCCCGACTACGGGTGATGTCTGTAGCCACTTCACAAGATCAAAAGGTTTCAGACGTTATGGGGAGAAGGCAGGAGAATGGGGCTAGGAGGGAGAGATAGATCAGCCATGATTGAATGGTGGAGTAGACATGATGGGCCAAAATGGCCTCATTCTCCTCCTATTCCTTATGATCTTACGAGCTTATGGGCCTCCCCGTGACCCTGTGGGTTTTCTCCGGGTGCTCCGGTTTCCTCCCACACTCCAAAGGGGTACAGGTTTGTGGGTTAATTGGCTTTGGGAAAACAAATTGTAAATTGTCCCAAGTGCGTGGGATAGTGTATGAGTGATCGCTGGTTGACATGGCCTGAAGGGCCTGTTTTGGTGCTGTAAGTCTAAAGTCTATGGCAATGTCCAGAATTTATCATTGAGTGGTCCACTAGATATCACAATGGCAGCGAGATGACCAGGTCCCTGAATGTGGAGGTGTGTGTTTTCACACCTATGTACCTCTTGCCTGATGGAAGAGGGAGTAACCGGGGTGCGACTCATCCTTTATGCTGCTGGCACTTGCCGAGGCAGCGTAAAATGTAGATGGAGTCAATGGAAGGGAGGCTGGTTTGTGTGATGGTCTGGGCTACATCCATAACTTCTTGCAGTCTAACATTATAGTGCAAGATATAACATTTAAATTGTAAATTGTAGGTCAAAGCACAAGACTTACCAATAATACTGAAGGTAATGAAGAAAAGTGCATAGCCTCGGTTTTTTGAATAGGCTGGAATCATCACTAGAAGGAAGGAAAGTGTTGCATCATTCAGTATAACTAACACATAGTTTGGAAGGAAGTGATGGGGCAATTTGCTAACACTAAATGCATCTTTGCAGAATAAAATCAAAGCCAAATTCGAGAGCTTACGGTTCTTAAGCCAATTGAGTGTTCTGGCACGAAACGGAGACACTGTGTTCAGAGGTAGAGCACGGAATCACAGAATCCACGTTGTCCATCGATCACCCGTTCACACTCGTTGTACGTCATCCCACTTTCTCATCCACTCCCTGCACAATAGGGGCAATTTACTAGAGGCCAATTAACCTACAACCCTGCACGTCATTGGGATATAAGCTTAAGGGTTTGGACACGTTAGAGGCAGGAAACATGTTCCCGATGTTGGGGGTTCCCGATGTTGGGGGAGTCCAGAACCAGGGGCCACAGTTCGAGTAAGGGGTCAGACATTTAGAACGGAGATGAGGAAATACTTTTTCACACAGAGAATTGCGAGTCTGTGGAATTCTCTGCCTCAGAAGGCGGTGGAGGCCAGTTCTCTGGATGCTTTCAAAAGAGAGTTAGATGGAGCTCTTAAAGATAGCGGAGTCAGGGGGATGTGGGGAGAAGGCAGGAACGGGGTACCGATTGTGGATGATCGGCCATGATCACATTGAATGGTGGTGCTGGCTCGAAGGGCTGAATAGTCTACTCCTGCTCCTATTGTCTAATCCAAAGACGTGCGTGGTTAAACGTAGGTTAAATGGCTTCTGTGAATTGCCCCAAGTGTGTAGGATCGAACTAGCAAACATCCCTGCACATTGGTACACTCCCCATGATGTGCACACATGACGAGAACACAGGGCAAGAATAACCCTCCCATCTACCCAGTTACAAACCATCCATGCATTCAACGTCCTGTTAGAAATTAATCACTCAGCTTTGACACAACTCAAAGCAGAATCCAATTATAGCTATGGACAAAAAGGTGGATAATAAAAATATCCCAAGTTACAGTGAACAATGATCAGGGAAGTAACAACAATACTTCCAATTAGTAGATTAGGTCATCTATTGAATTGTAAAAAAGTCAGACTGATTTATTAACCACATTTAGCAAAGGACGGCAATAAAGACAATTTAAATATAGATCAGTCAACATCTTACGCTGCATGGAACAACTTCATAGGGTTTGGAAGACATTACTAATACCATATTTATAACCTTATTCAGGTTGCTAATTAATCAAAAATACCGTTTATTGTTCTGGATTGGAGCAATAGAACCAAGATCATTATTTTGGTTTATAGAGCTTAAATGCTAGAGTCACAGCAACGAAACTGGTTCTTCAGCTCAACTTTCTGTGTCAACCAAGATGCTCCATCTGAGCTGGTCCTGTCTTCCCCCAAATCCTTCTTAACCTTTCCTATCCATGCACCTGTCCAAGTGCCTTTTAAATACTGTTGCAACACCTGCCTCAACTACCTCCTCAGGCAGCTCGCTCCATATACCCACCACCCTCAGTGAAAAAGTTGCTCCTCTGCTTCCTATTAAATCTTTCAACTCTAACCTTAAACCTTCCTATGCTCTACGGTTCTTCACTACGAGTTCTTCAAATACAGGCTCCAAGCTCTTGATTTATGAACAGCCCCTACATATTACAGACAATAGGTGCAGGAGGAGGCAATTCGGCCCTTCGAGCCAGTACTGCCATTCACTGTGATCATGGCTGATCATCCACAATCAGTACCCCGTTCCCACCTTCTCCCATTTCCCCCCGACTCCGTTATCATTAAGTGCTCTCTCTAACTCGCTCTTGAAAGCATCCAGAGAAATGGCTTCCACTGCCTTCTGAGGCAGAGAATTCCGCAGATTCACAACCCTCTGGGTGAAAACGTGTTTCCTCATCGCCATTCTAAATGGCCAACCCCTTATTCTTAAACTGTGGCCCCTGGTTCTGGATTCCCCCAACATCGGGAACAGGTTTCCTGCCTCCAGCATGTCCAAAAGAGCAGGTAGGAGATCGATGGGATGTAAATGCTGGCCTTTACAGGCATCTCCGCCACCAATGGCTTTTCAAAAATGACATTTTTGAACTTTTCAAAAAGTAATATTTCCGACTTGCAAACTGTTCGGTTAGGAACAGATCAGATGAAAGGACCATTGCCATGCAAGGACCTGTAAGCTAAACTTTAGACAATACACCAAATATTTCCCATTGAAATAATTACAATCATGATGAGACTGCAAATAATATTTGGCCTCAAGAGTGAACAATCCAAACCTACCAATGGTAGACACAAAATGCTGGAGTAACTCAGCGGGACAGGCAGCATCTCTGGAGAGAAGGAATGGGCGACGTTTCGGGTCGAGACCCTTCTTCAGACTGATGTCAGGAGAGGGGGCGGGACAAAGATAAAATGTAGTCGGAGACAATAATGCCCCCGTCCCACTTAGGAAACCTGAACGGAAACCTCTGGAGACTTTGCGCCCCACCCAAGGTTCCCGTGCGGTTCCCGGAGGTTTTTGTCAGTTTTCCTACCTGCTTCCACTACCTGCAACCTCCGGCAACCACCTGCAACCTCCGGGAACCGCTCGGAAACCTTGGGTGGGACGCAAAGTCTCCCGAGGTTTCCATTCAGGTTTCCTAAGTGGGACAGGGGCATAAGACTGGTGGAAGAACTGGGAAGAGGGAGGGGATGGAGAGAGAGGGAAAGCAAGGGCTATCTCAAGTTAGAGAAGTCAATGTTCATACCGCTGGGGTGTGAACTACCCAAGCGAGTTACTCCAACATGTTGCATCTAACGTCGATTTAATACAGCATCTGCAGTTCTTTCCAAACCACATCTAATCCAAACCTACCATCAGGATTGTTGGCTGTTGTCAGTAGAACCAATAACGAGGTCAAAGACGACGGCAAATTCTGAAAATAGGCCTTCCATTCTTTATTCTCCTTCGAATTCTGGAGAAGGTTTCACAAGGAAAAGAAAGCTGTTATTCTTAACCGTTACGGCTTTGAGTTTAGTCACAATTAATTCGCATAATTATCAAACAGACATACAGGATAAATAGCTTAATCGCACAAGGTATCACACAGGGACATGCACAATCGAAAATACATGGAAATTAATAGCTCAGTCTGTTAATTTGCATCCCAGAATAAACGAGGCAACGTGAAAATATTGGATGTACCTGTGGCCAGGGGGGCACAGTTTAAGAATAAGGAGTGAGCCATTTAGAACGGAGACGAGGAAACACTTTTTCACCCAGAGAGTTGTGAGTCTGTGGAATTCTCTGCCTCAGAGGGCGGCGGAGGCCAGTTCTCTGGATACTTTCAAGAGAGAGCTAGATAGGGCTCTTAAAGATAGTGGAGTCAGTGAATAGGGGAGAAGGCAGGAACGGGGTACTGATTGGGGATGATCAGCCACGATTACACTGAATGAAGGTGCTGGCTTTCAGACTGATGTGGGGGCGGGGGGGCAGGAAGAAGAGAGGGAGAGACGGAAACAGTGGGCTGTGGGAGAGCTGGGAAGGGGAGGGGAAGGAGGGAGAAAGCAGGGACTACCTGAAATTGGAGAAGTCAATGTTCATACCGCTGGGGTGTAAATATACCCAAAGCGAAATAAGAGGTGCTGTAGTGTGTAGGATAGTCTAAGTGTGCGGAGATCGCTGCACGGTGCAGGCTCGGTGAGCCCACGGGCCTACCGCCGCGGCAGGCCCTTGAGCTCACCGAGCCTGCACCGAGCAGCGATCAAGTTTAGTCTATGATATAGTTGGGATCACGGAGACATGGCTCCAGGGTGACCAAGGCGGGGAGCTGAACATTCAGGGATCTTATAGAAACTTACAAAATCCTTAAGGGGTTGGACAGGCTAGATGCAGGAAGATTGTTCCCGATGTTGGGGAAGTCCAGAACAAGGGGTCACAGTTTAAGGATAAGGGGGAAATCTTTTAGGACCGAGATGAGAAAAACATTTTTCACACAGAGAGTGGTGAATCTCTGGAATTCTCTGCCACAGAAGGTAGTTGAGGCCAGTTCATTGGCTATAGTTAAGAGGGAGTTAGATGTGGCCCTTGTGGCTAAAGGGATCAGGAGAGAAGGCAGGTACAGGATACCGAGTTGGATGATCAGCCATGATCATATTGAATGGCGGTGCAGGCTCGAAGGGCCGAATGGCCTACTCCTGCACCTATTTTCTATGTCGATGTTTCTATGTCTCCGAACTAAAAACTTTAAAAAAATAATAAAGCAAAGGTCAAAGAGGCAAGGAACACTTTGCAAATAATTAGAGGAACTAATTGAAGTATTTAGATAAAAATGAAGAAACACAAGTTGATAATGTTTTTTGGACTTCAGGCTTCCACCTCTGCCCCTTCCCCTTCCCCCAATCCCAACCCATTTGTAGATTAATTGTCAGCCGTAGAGCACTATCACCATTGAGTCACGAAACGCAGAAAGAGTGGCAGGAATATAATGTGTCATTTTTTGCAAAACGAGAACTGAAACTGCTTCGATAGGCACAAAAAGCTGGAGCGACTCAGCGGGGCAGGCAGCATCTCTGGAGAGAAGGATTGGGTGACGTTGCGGGTCCAGACCCTTCTTCAGACTGGTTCGGGGAGAGTTTCCCTTATCCCTAACCAGTCTGAAGAAGGGTCTCGACCCGAAATCTCACCCATTCCCCCTCTCCAGAGATGCTGCCTGTCCCGCTGAGTCACTCCAGCTTTTTGTGTCCATCTTCGGTTTAAACCAGCATCTGCAGTTCTTTCCTTCGCTGAAAATGCTCATCTCATTGAAGCGGAGGATATTCAAAGGGCAACCCATCTTACTGTCACACTCTATCAACATGACGGGTAGTGGTGGAATGTACTTCACCTGGGCTCGGGCGAACAGTAGCATGGCGATCATAGTGAACAGCAGCACGTGCAAGGCCAGAAGCAGCATCACACTGGAGAAGTACAACACAAAATTAACTTGCAGTTGTAGTTTTACCCTGCCTCCTCTCCCTATAAAACATAGGAACTTATATCACAGGCACAACCCCGACAGCACACAACATCTATATCAATGCCAAGATTAATTAATCTCATCTGCCTGCATATGATCTATATCACTCCATACCCATGTGGTCTGAACCACAGACTTGCGTGGGTCTGCGTAACTTTTTATTTCCTTGTTTATTATATTGCAAGTAAGGATTTCATTGCTCTGTCTGGGACATATGACAACAAAACACTCTTGTCTTGACTGGACTCCTGATCTAAAAGAGCACAGAGTGCTGGAGTAACTCAGCGGGTCAGGCAGCATCTGTGGAGAACATGGATAGGTGATGTTTTGGGTCTTCTTCAGATGGCATTAACCAGTATCTGCTGTTCTTGTTTCTACATTCTTCCGATCTAGAGGCATCTCAAATGCTGCCACCATAAGAGTCTCCACCACCACCTATGACAGGACGTTTCGGAGAAGCAGATAGGGCCAGAGAGTCGTATAGCCTGGGAACAGGTCCTCACCATCCATGGTGACCAAGAAGCCCTATTTACGCGTCCCATTTGCCCACGTTTGGCCCATATCCCTCTAAACCATCCGACCAATGAACCTGCCCAAGGGGCTTTCATATAGTCTTCTATATACTGGAATCATTTTCCATTAATACCACTGTCCCACTTTCCCCGAGTTACTCACGAATTCCCCTGAGTTTCACCTTGATTCAAACTCGGAGATTTACGGTAATAGCCAGCCGTAGGTATTCGGGGATATTTTTTTTTATACACGTGGACATTTTTCAACATGCTGAAAAAACGTCCCGTCTTACCTGATGCCCCGAGTACCTATGGCTGGCATTACGAGCCGCTACGAAATATCTACGGACATTCTCCGAGTTTGTATCAAGGGGAAAACTCGGGAGAATTCGTGAGTAACTCTGGAAAGTGGGACAGGGCCTTAAGATGCCAAGGAGCTTAATTGTACATTTTTGACTAACTTACTTACAGGAGAACAATATTGTTGTGTAGGGAAAAACCCTTCAGCTACCAAATAAATGCAAACAAATCAGGTGCATTTATAGTTCCAATACATCCTGTGAGGTTTTAAAACTCGAGAACCAGCCAGCTAAAAACGTTTAACCATGCGTTCGTAGGACCAGTTATAAGAACGCTGCACTGAATTGCTGAACTGAGGTACAGAAATGTAAAAAATGAACATCTCCAGATTCAGGGACAGTTTCTTCACAGCTGTTATCAAGCAACTGAACCATCCTCTCACCAAATGGAGACAGGTTCTGACCTACAATCTACCTCATTGGAGACCCTCAGATTATCTTTAAATCTGACTTTATCTTGCACTTGGTCGGGCTTTGCCTTGCACTAAACGTTATTCCCTTATCATGTATCCATACACTGTAAATGGCTCGTTTGTCACAGAGTGATACTGTGGTGAAACAGGCCCCTCGGCCCAACTTGCCCACACATGCTGGTAATCACGTATTGTCTTTCCCGTTGACTGGTTAGCAAGCAACAAAAGCTTTTCATTGTACCTCGGTACACGTGACAATAAACTAAACTGCACTAAGAACTAAACATTATTCCCTTTATCATGCATCTGTGGACAGCTTGGTTCTAATCATGTGTTGTCTTTTTGGTGCCTGGATAGCACACAACAAGAAAAGCATGTCACTTAAAAATAATTTGAGGAAGGACATTCTTGCTATTGAGGGAGTGCAGCATAGGTTCACCAGGTTAATTCCTGGGATAGCGGGTCTGTCATATGATGAAAGAATGGAGTGACTGGGCTTGTACACTGGAAGGATGTGAGGGGATCTTATAGAAACATATAAAATTATTAAGGGATTGGACACGCTAGATGCAGGAAACATGTTCCTGATGTTGGGGGAGCCCAGAACAAGGGGCCACAGTTTAAGAATAAGGGGTAGGCCATTTAGAACTGAGATGAGGAAAAAAAAAATTCACACAGAGAGTTGTGAATTTGTGGAATTCTCTGCCTCAGAAGGCAGTGGAGGTCGATTCACTGGATGCATTCAATAGAGAGTTGGATAGAGCTCTTAGGGCTAGCAGAATCAAGGGGTATGGGGAGAAGGCAGGAACGGGGTACTGGTTGGGGATGATCAGCCCTGATCACATCGAATGGCGGTGCTGGCTCGAAGGGCTGAATGGCCTACTCCTGCACCTATTGTCTATGTATCTATGTAATACATTACAATAATAAACTGAGCTAAAAGTAGAGTCTGATTTGGATGCATTGGGTTAACTATACGACAGATCAAAGAACAGCCAGATGGAGCGGAGGCCCACAGCCAGATAAGCACATCTACTATAGATAAAGTTTCAAGTATGCTATCAGCATGCGGGATTAAATTCACCTTGGAAGACATGCAAGTTTCAAGTAGTTTGACAGGTTTTACCTGGCAATTTGAGGCAATGTCTGTCTGAGGCATTTCAATGTTTTCTTCATTAGAGACGAGTTCTGGAGGAGGAAGAAAGGTCGCAGAATTCTTCTCACCCTGACCCTCTAGTGGGGAGAAATATAAAAGGTACAGATTCATCAGCAGTACAATGTGGGACGC
Organism: Amblyraja radiata; assembly: GCF_010909765.2. Taxonomy (NCBI): domain Eukaryota; kingdom Metazoa; phylum Chordata; class Chondrichthyes; order Rajiformes; family Rajidae; genus Amblyraja; species Amblyraja radiata. Next base: position 5,728,573 of record NC_045975.1, on the reverse strand, counting down.
GGAAGGCACACCTCATGAACTTAGCCGAGCTTGAATATGCCGATAATATGAAAAATTCTACCCACACAATGATGACAAAGATGGCATCCAAGTAGGGTTGCCAACTGTCCTGTATTAGCCGGGACATCCCGTGTATTGGGCTAAATTGGTTTGTCCCGTACGGGACCGCCCTTGTCTTTGACTGCTACTACTCGGGTCGGGGGGGGGGGGGAGACTGTCGGGTTGGAGCGCCGCGTCCGGCCCCGCCTCACCCGTCCCGACGTAGTGCAGCCCATGGAGTGCAGCAGCAGCATTGCCTCGCCCGTGGCCACGTCGGTCGGCAGCCCGGCGACACCACCACCCCTTCCTTCTCATGGTCGTTCATCGGTTCATGCGTTGGATGGGGCACCGGACTTTGCGCGCGGCCTGGGCCAAAACTCCTCAGCTGGCCCGCCGGCTGGGCTTTGTGTGCAGTCCAGCACCCGGGGCCAACTCATCATTCACCCAGCCACGGCTGAGTCGGTCAACGAATTGTCATCGGGAATTTGTCCCTTATTTAGGAGTGAGAAAGTTGGCAACCCCACGCCCGAGCCAGGCGAATCTCAGCGTGCTGGTCCCAGACATGGATCGGAAATCACTCATTACAATCACTCCACTCTTTTTAACCTCGACTCCAACGGCAGCATTTCTTACTTTAACCACGTTATTCCCTTTGTCCTGCACCTGTACACTGTAGACGCCCTCATTGCAATCATGTAGTCTTTCCGCTGACTGGTTAGCACGCTACAAAAGCTTTTCACTGTACCTCGGTACACGTGACAATAAACTAAACTAAACTAAACAATGAAGGGTCGGGTTTGCTGCCAATGTGGCCAAGTGGTTAGATTAGTTTAGAGGTACAGCACAGAAACAGGCCCTTCAGCCACCAGAGCACTATCCTACACACTAGGGACAATTCACTATTTTTACCAAAGCCTATCAACCTGCAAACCTGAACTTTTAAATTGCTTTCCATCACAGTGAGGAATGTGGAGGAGTCACTGTGGTGGATGTTTATGTTAAAATTTATTTTGTGTGTTCCATTGCTTTTGTTTGTATGACCGACTTGGCAAATGAAATTCCTCGTATGTTGCAAACCATACTTGGCTCATAAAGTTTTCAAGAAGGAACTGCACCACTCAGTCCGCATTAACCAACGTGATCTCCCTGTGTCTCAGCACTTCAACTCCCCCTCCCATTCCGAATCCGACCTTTCGGTCCTGGGCCTCCTCCATGGCCAGAGTGAGCACCACGGGAAATTGGAGGAGCAATTTCCCCCCCCCCCACTCCCCCACCTTGCATCAGTCTGAAGAAGGGTTTTGGCCTGAAACGTTGCCCATTTCCTTCGCTCCATAGATGCAGCCTCACCTGCCGAGTTTCTCCAGCACTTTTGTCTACCTTGACTAATAAAGTATTATTGTGATTGATTGGGAACTTTGGATTGTGGGAGGAAACTGGAGCACCCGGGCAAAACCCAAGCAGTCACGGGGAGAACGTACAAACTCCGTGCAGCCAGCACCCGTAGTCAGGATCGAACCCGGGTCTCTGGCGCTGTCACGCAGCAACTCTACTGCTGTGCATTCTTGCTGCCCTGAGTTCAGTCACAGTATTTAATGATCAGTGATGTGAAGAACAAAATGGAACTCAAATATTACAGCATGTTATGAGCCTATTGCGATACATAAGAGGGTTCTCTGGATGCTTTCAAGAGAGAGTTAGATAGAGCTCTTAAAGATAGCGGAGTCAGGGGATATGGGGAGAAGGCAGGAACGGGGTACTGATTGAGGATGATCAGCCATGATCACATTGAATGGCGGTACTGGCTCGAAGGGCCGAATGGCCTACTCCTGCACCTATTGTCTAAAGTTGAGAATAGTTTGAGGTTATAGGATCATCATTTACAGCGCTGGGATCAACCAACACCAGCCTTCACTGCAGCTCACCTTGTTAACCCGACTGTGTCCAATCTACTTGTAAAGTCGCATCTTACCTCCTCACAAAACAGGCCCATGGACACCATCCAATCAATCGTGGAGACAGCCAGCACAAGAGTGTAGGCAATCAGCCATTTTGTCTTCCGAAATTCTTCCCATCCAATTAGATAACTCTGCATTAAAACAGAAATGCGTTCAAAACAAAATCCCAAAGTCAAGACGCGCTTTAACAGAGGAGAAACATTCACGAGGAAAGAGCCTTACCAGAGAGGAAGGCAGTCCAGAGAGCAGAACAATAAGTGAAGGTACACAAAAATGCTGGAGAAACTCAGCGGGTGCAGCAGCATCTATGGAGCGAAGGAAATAGGCAACGTTTCGGGCCGAAACCCTGAAGGAAATAGGCAACGTTTCGGGCCGAAACCCGGAAGGGTTTCGGGCCGAAACGTTGCCTATTTCCTTCGCTCCATAGATGCTGCTGCACCCGCTGAGTTTCTCCAGCATTTTTGTGTACCTTCCATTTTCCAGCATCTGCAGTTCCTTCTTAAAGAACAATAAGTGAGTTCGGTATTCCGAAAAAACGCAAGGAATCATGGGATTGGTCAAAGGTCACTCGCGATAAACACTCTCGGCAACCGTGCCGCCGCACGCACACAGACCTGCGCCTCTTCCGCAGCCAGGATCGAACCCGGGTCTCCAGCGCCGCCGAACCGCCACTGGACCATCCCCGTCCCCTCCCGAATGCCCCCACCCCCCACGGATCGGGGCAGCAGGAGACAACAGGAGTCAGACGGGAGCGGTGCCCCAGGCCCATAGCCAGCGCGGAGAAGAAGCGCTAACTCCAGCCCAACTCTGCCTGTCCCGCCGGGTTATGTAAGTAAGCAGTAAGTTTATTGGCCAAGTATTCACATACAAGGAATCTGCCTTGGTGCTCCGCCCACAAGTAACAACATGACATACAGTGACAGTTGCGAATGACTCCGAAAACCTAAACATCCAAACCTTAACCTACAGCCCTGGACTGACCCAGGCTTACAGCCAGCGCGATGGCCGAGAGCCTTTATCGCGCGTGACCTATGACCTAGGCATGCGCAGTGGGAATACCGAACCCGCTTATTGAAAACACCTTTGCAACAGCAAGACAAGCACAGTTAGGTCAGCGAGTCTAAGCTTATTTGATTTTGTCTGGAATAACATGGAACTACAAATGCGGTGGGAAGGAGCTGCAGATGCTGGTTTTTGCCAAAGATAGACACAAAATGCTGGAGTAACTCAATGGGTCGGGCAGCATCTCTGTTGCAAAATGCTGGAGTAACTCTGTCGTTTCGGGCAGACTGATGGTGGCGGTGGGATGGCGTAGACTGCTACATTATCGGAGCAGTTGTGAATGAACCTGCAATCATCGCCGTTTCTGAACTGACAAGTTCATAGTTCATGTGATAGTAGCAGAATTGGGCCATTCAGCCCTTCAAGTCTACTCTGCCATTCAATCGTAGCTGATCTTTCTCCCCCTCTCAATCCCATTCTCCTGACTTCTCCCCATAACCCCTGACTCCACTATCTTTAAGAGCTCTATCTAACTCTCTCTTGAAAGCATCCAGAGAATTGGCCTCCACTGCCTTCCGAGGCAGAGAATTCCACAGATTCACAACCCTCTGTGTGAAAAGGTTTTTCCTCATCTCCGTTCAAAATGGCCCACCCCTTATTCTTAAACTGTGGCCCCTGGTTCTGGACTCCCCCAACATCGGGAACATGTTTCCTGCCTCTAGCGTTTAAAATAAAAATGTAAAAAGAATTGCAGAGTAAGATAAATACTGCAACCATGCTCTTTTCCTCAGGTTGAATATTCCCAAAGCATACTTCAGAATTTAATAAACTTGGACAAAGATTATTAAGTGGCTAATGTATTTTTAGTTATTGAACTTTTTTCTGTATGTTTTATTAAGTTATCTATTGGGACAAACTGTAATGCTGCTGCAAGTACCATTGAGGGGATCTATCGCAGTCGCTGGTTCAAAAAGGCTCCACACCATCCTGCCCACTCACTCATCTTCCCGCTGCCTTCAGGTAGAAGGTACAGGAGCCTGAAATCTGCAACATCCAGGTTCAGGAATAGCTGCTTCCCCACAGCCATCAGGCTATTAAACTCAACTCAAACAAAACTCTGATCATTGCACTTTATCTGTTTATTTATGTATATGTGTGTGTGTGTGTGTGTGTGTGTGTGCGTGTGCGTGTGCGTGTGCGTGCGTGTGTGTATATACACACACACACACGCATACGCGCGCACACACACGCACACGCACACACACACGCACACGCACACGCGCGCACACACACGCACATGCGCACACAGGCACACAGAACCTGTTCTGGATCTGTTCTGTATTTATTTATGCCTACTATATTCTATTGTGCTGAAGCAAAGCAAGAATTTCATTGTCCTATCTGGGACACATGACAATAAACTCTCTTTAATCTTGAAGTTGTTCATTGCCCCATCTCAGTGCTTATGACAATTAATCCCGCTTGCCTGTTGGAGTCAACACCTTACCTTTATTATTACATCGACCATAAATAAGAGAAGGCACAAAGCTTCAATCCCTTCCATTAGTCCACAGGAAGGCTCCCAAATTACATGGCGGTATCGGAGATCAGAGGTAAGACTCAAAGACGAAGGCTTCTCAAAAAAGGCCAAGATCAAAATCACAAAGATAATGGTGCTCAGAAACCTGGAAGAGAAGAGAAGAAAAATGGAAACACGAGGAACTGCAGATGGTGGAACCTGGAGCAAAATACAAAGTGCTGGAGGAACTGAGCGGGTCAGGCAACACCTACGGAGGAGGATGGACAGGCAAGGTTTCAGGTCAGGACCCTTCGTCAGATTGATGGTCGTGGCTAACCCCTCGAGGTCGAGCATGATGGTCTGTGTTCTGTTGTGTTTATGGACTCTCAGGTGGCTTACGAGTCCAATCCTGGCATTGAAAGTTCTTCGGCATTTAGGACAGGGAATTCCAGATTGATGGCAGTGGTGGGCAGAAAGCTGGACAAGAAGGGTGGGATAGGATGTAGCCCGGCAAGTGATAGGTGGATAGAGATGAGATGGGTTTCATTTGATGAGGGGGGAATAAGTGGCAAAGAATAGTGATGAAAGGGAGACAAAAAGGTGTCAGATAAGGAGAAGAGTGAAATTGTTCCCGATGTTGGTGAAGTCCAGAACAAGGGGTCACAGTTTAAGGATAAGGGGGAATTTTGTAGTTTAAGGACTAACATTGTTCCCGATGTTGGTGAAGTCCAGAACAAGGGGTCACAGTTTAAGGATAAGTATATTTTAGGACCGAGATGAGAAAAAAAAAATTCACGCAGAGTGGTGAATCTGTGGAATTCTCTGCCACAGAAAGTAGTTGAGGCCAGTTCATTGGCTATATTTAAGAAGGAGTTAGATGTGGCCCTTGTGGCTAAAGGGACCAGGGAGTATGGAGAGAAGGCAGGTACAGGATACTGAGTTGGATGATCAGCCATGATCATATTGAATGGCGGTGCAGGCTGGAAGGGCCGAATGGCCTACTCCTGCACCTATTTTCTATGTTTCTATGTAAAGCCAGAGGGGAGGGATGCAAGTGGATGAAGTTAGTCAGAAAAAAACAAAGTAGGAAATCAGTCTCCGGCCATTTTACTCAAGATCTTCGTCAAAATATTCCTTAATGCGGTCAATAATCACTCTTAAAACAAAATATATAACAGTAGCTAATCCCAACAATCGTGTCAATATCCAGACAAGAAAACATGTTCAAATACGGCAGCAAAGTGGCGCCGCTGGTAGAACTTCTGCCTCATAATGGCAGAGACCCGGGTTCGATCCTGACCATGGGTGCTCTCTGTGTGGAGTTTGCATGTTCTGTGTCCATTTCCTCCGGGTGCTCTGGTTTCCTCCCACATCAGAAAGACGTACGGGTTTGTAAGGTAATTGTCTCCCGTTCATTGTAGGGAGAGGATGTGAAAGTGAGAAAACCAAGGACTAGTGCGAACGAGTTATCGATGGTCGTTTTTTTTTTAGTTTCGAGATCCAGCGCAGAAACAGGCCCTTTAGCCTACCGAGTCCGCGTTGACCAGTACTCACCACATATTAACACTATCCTACACACACACCAAGGACTTTTTTTTTTACATTTACCAAGCCAATTTACCTACATACCTGTACGTCTTTGGAGTGTGGGAGGAAACCGAAGATCTCGGAGAAAACCCACGCGGTCACGGGGAGAACGTACAAACGACGTACAGACAGCGCCCACACCCAGATCTCCGGTGCTGCAAGGCAGTAACTCCACCGCCCTGGTAGGCATGGACTCGGTGGGCCGAAGGGCCAGTTTCCACGCTGCATTTTTCAATTCAACACTTCAGTTTAATGCGCTGAATGAAAAATTCAAGCTCAACCTCTGCTCAGTCATAACTTCCAACAAACAGCAGCCACAGAACAGATAACAGCAGTCTCCCATGGTGCAGAATTAAAAATGCAGACACAAGCTCGAGCTGCTTATAGCCAAAACAAACGCAGGGCATTCTGTAATTATTTCACCCACATCCAACGACATATCATCCCCGAGCCTGCAACATCAAGCATATTATCCCAATCTGCAGAAAACATTCAATAGCAGAATATTTACCCAATTCAAACCATGTGAGCCAAGCTCCATCAAGGAACCGAATGATCAGTCTCTTTCCAGCAGCTACCAGGCAACTGAACCATCCTATCACCAACTAGAGAGTGGTCTTAAGCTACCATGTCTCATTGAAGACCCTCGGACTATCTTTAATTGGACTTTACAATAGACAATAGGTGCAGGGGTAGGCCATTCGGCCCTTCGAGCCAGCACCGCCATTCAATGTGATCATGGCTTGATTGTAATCATGTACATTCTTTTTACTGACTGGATAGCACGCAACTAAAGCTTGTCACTGTCTGTCAGTACATGTGACAATAATAAACCAAGTTAAATCAGGTTCCGTGGGACAAATATTAATTTAGTTTCGAGACACAGCATGGAAACAGGCCCTACATCCCACCGAGAACACACCGACCATCGATCACACTAGTTCCACGTTATCCCGCTTTCGCATCCACTTCCTATCCGGCAGGAAAAACTTAGAGGCCAATTAATCGACAAACTCGCACGCATTTCAGTTGTGGAAGGAAACCGGAAGAAATCCAAGCGGTCACAGGGAGAACGTGCAAACTCCACACAGATAGCACCCGAGGTCAGGATCAAACCTGGGTCTCTGGTGCTGTGAGCCTGCAGCTCAACCAGCGTAAACAACAAAACAGCCAATTTAATTTTTTTATTTTTACAAAGAATTGTGAAGAGAGCTGAAGGAGCCTTATGTTTTCTAAATGGGGAGAGAATCCAGAATCGGAGGTGCAAGGGGACTTGGGAGTGCTGGTGTAGAATTCCCAAAAAGTTAATCTGCAAGTTGAATCAGTCGTAAAGAAAGCAAACTCAATGCTAGCATTTATTTCAAGAGGGCTTGAATACAAAAACAGGGATGTAATGCTGGGGCTCTATAAGGTGCTGGTCAGGCCGCATTTGGAATATTGTGAGTAATTTTGGGCACTGTATCAGAGGAAGGATGTGCTGGCTCTGCAGAGGGTCCAGAGGAGGTTTACAAGAATGATCCCAGGAATGAGTGGGTTAACCCATGATGAGCGTTTGTCGGCTCTGGGCCTGTACTCGCTGGAGTTTAGAAGAATGAGGGGGACCTCATTGAAACGTACAGAATAGTGAAAGGCTTGGATAGAGTGGATGAGGAGAGGATGTTTCCACTAGTGGGAGAATCTAGGATTAGAGGTCATAGCCTCAGAATTAAAGGACGTTCTTTTAGGAAGGAGATGAAGAAACATTTCTTCAGTCAGAGGATGGTGAATCTGTGGAATTCTTTGCCACAGAAGGCTGTGGATGCAAAGTCAGTAGATATGTTTAGGGCAGAGATAGATAGATTCTTGATTAGTATGGATGGCATAGGTTATGTATTGGAAGAAGGCAGGAGAATGGGGTTAGGTGGGAGAGATAGAATCAGCCATGATTGAAAGGCAGAATAGACCTGATGACCTTAATTCTATTCCTGCCACTTATAGTATAAGACTTACCGCTGACACGCCTTTGAATAGTACCATCGATAAAGCTTTAGGGATTGGGAATCCACGCGATGATTTATGGTGCGATACTGTAAAAAAAGTGAAAGACCAAAGTGGATATAGCATAAATTCAACAAATCATTGCAACCTTCAGATTAACATAAAGAAACAAATTCAAAATTAGGCTTCAAAAGAATCTATGGAAATTCTCCAACCAAGATCCCAAAATTAATATTCTTCCAAATAGCTCCAAAAGTAATGCTTGATATCCACAGAGATGATAACCATAAATCTTAGCAACACTTGTGGTGGATTAAAAATCATTGTTATACCGGAATTTAATCAAAGTAAATGTGCATTTGTTTTACTAAATCAAAAAATTTAGTGCAAAATGCAAAGTTCAAGAACATCTCTCTTTCTCTGCTCAGACCATAATATGTCAGGCAGTTCAGGGTTAACAAATTCGAACATAATACTCTAAACGTGGCCTCACCAATGCCTTGTACAAAAGCAACCTTAGCTCCCAACTTCTATATTCAATAGAATACTGGAGTAACTCAGCGGGACAGGCAGCATCTCTGTAGAGAACGAATGGGTGACATTTCGGGTCGAGGCGCTTCTTCAGACTGAAGATGGAGTCTGAAGAAGGGTCTCAACTTGAAACATCACACATTCCTTCTCTCCAGAGATGCTGCCCGTCCCGCTGAGTGACTCCAGCATTTTGTGTCTATCTTTGTTGTAAACCAGCATCTGCAGTTCCGTCATACACATTCTATATTCAATACTCTGACTGAAGAAGGCTAATGTGCCGAAAGCCTTTGTGATCACCCTGTGAACCCGATTCTCTACCCATTCTCGCTGCTGCCTCCTCTGACTTTGTTTGCCAGCTTCATCGATGGCAAAATAAATGAGCGCCTGATTGCATCTGAAATACAGGAAGGAACTGCAGACGGTGGTTTGCATCGAAGATAGACACAAGATGCTGGAGGACCTCGGCATGTCAGGCAGCATCTCTGGATAGAAGGAATGGATGATGTTTCAGGTCGAGACCCTTCTTCAGCCTGAAAGTCAGGGGAGAGGGAAACGAGAGATATGAAAGTGTAAGGTGTGAAAACTAAAGATCAAAGGAGACGAAGTTCAAGCAAAATGTAGAATAAACCATAGTTAGCTAGTTGGCCTTCATAACAAGAGGATTTCAGTATAGGTTCTTCTGCAGTTGTATAGGGCTCTGGTAAGACCACATCTGGAGTACGGCATACAGTTTTGGTCTCCTAATTTGAGGAAGGACATCCTTGTGATTGAGGCAGTGCAGCGTAGGTTCACAAGATTGCTCCCTGGGATGACGGGACTTCATATTGGTGAAAGATTGAAAAGACTAGGCTTGTATTCACTGGAGTTTAGAAGGATGAGGGGTTATCTTATAGAAACATATAAAATTATAAAAGGACTGGACAAGCTAGATGCAGGAAAAATGTTGGGCGAGTCCAGAACCAGAGAACACAGTCTTAGAATAAAGGAAAGGCCATTTAAGACTGAGGTGAGAAAAACATTTTCACCCAGAATTGTGAATTTGTGGAATTCCCTGCCACAGAGGGCAGTGGAGGTCAAATCACTGGATGGATTTAAGAGAGAGTTAGATAGAGCTCTAGGGGAATCAAGGGATATGGGGAGAAGGCAGGCACGGGTTATTGATTGGGGACGATCAGCCATGATCACAATGAATGGCGGTGCTGGCTCGTAGGGCCGAATGGCCTCCTCCTGCACCTATTTTCTATGTTTCTATCTACGTTTCTAGCTGGGGGGAAAGCGACAAGTTCATTTTATTGAGCGGAATATGCGAGAAGGAATGTAGCCAGTTGCAGGTAATCTTTGATCAAACCAAACAGTGTTTGTTTGCTTTCTGTGTTTCTTTTAAATCAAATACTTTAAATAACAGGCGGGTTTTTTTGTACTTCAAATTCCACTGATGTTAACCTCTGAGGAACCTGGTGTTAAGCAGCTCCCAGCAATACCACAATGATACGTTATTGTCACGTACCTAGGTACAGTGAAAGTCTTTATTTTTGCATACAATGCACCAAGTTCACAAAGAGTTGCCACGTTTCTGGCATAGACAGAGTTACGAAGGTCCTCATTCCAGGAGCAAATTCAGCAGATTATAACCTGACTTTGTGAATATTGATTTCTCTAATTTTCAAGTAACCCTTGCGTTCCATCTCACTCTCCACCCCTCTCCCACCCTCGCTATCCTGCTAGTTTTACTGTTCATATTCATCTTCCGCACAGCCAACAATGGACCATTGTGGGCTCAACCTTTCCCAAGACGTCGGTGCGGGCTCCGATTTGTTCCGAACCTTCGCGTACCTCTAATTTCCCTCTCCTCCGACTCTCTGTCCGAAGATGGGTGTCGACCCGAAAGGTCACCTATTGTTTTTCTCCAGAGATGCTGACTGACCCGCTGAGTTACGCTAGCATTTTGTGTAGGAAGGAACTGCAGGTGCTGGTTTAAATGTTAGACCGCTATAAAGAGCTTCAGCAACCCGTGTCTATCACATTCGAGTTATGGTGTTATGGAGGAATTATTTGAGGCAGGTACCATAATAGCATTTACATGGGTAGAAAGATTTAGAGGGCTATGGGCCAAACGCAGGCAGGTGGGACTAATGTAATTGACATCGTGGTTGGCATGGGCAAGTTGGGCCGAAGGGCCTGTTTCTGTGCTGTTTGACTGTGACTATAATACCATAGAATTATTCACAGAGCAAAGTTACTGCCTCAAGTTAATACTTTAATCAAAGTCCCAACCTACCATCTACCTCATTGGAGACCCTTGGACTATCTTTAATCAGACTTTATGATAGTCAAGAAATGGGCGGCGCGGTGGTGCAGCGGTAGAGTTGCTGCCTCACAGCGTCAGAGACCCGGGTTCGATCCTGACTACAGGCGCTGTCTGTACGGAGTTTGTACGTTCTCCCTGTGACCTGCGTGTGTTTTCTCCAGGAGCTCCGGTTTCCTCCCACACTCCAAAGACGTACAGGTTTGCAGGTTAATTAGCTTGGTATAATTGTAAAATTGTCCCCAGTGTGTGTAGAATAGCGCTGGTGTGCAGTGATGCTGGCCGGCGCGGACTCAGTGGGCCAAAGGGCCTGTTTCCGTGCAGTATCTCTAAACTAAGAACTAAAACAAAATTTAATGTCCCGTTTCCTTGCTACAGAAACAACTCCACATTTCCATTGGTTTCGATCAATATCCCTCCTGGGATCAATAAAGTTCTATCACCTCGTATCAAATCATTTGGGATATTGGAAAAATTCTAATATAAATAAATAACCTGAATTAAATAAATTAAATTAAATTTCTTTATTTATATAGCACATTTTTAGTCAACTTGCATTGACCCCAAAGTGCTTCACATAATTACATCCACACACACAGGCAAAGGTGGGTGAAGTGTCTTGCCCAAGGACACACACAGGCAAAGGTGGGTGAAGTGTCTTGCCCAAGGACACAACGACAGTATGCACTCTAAGCGGGATTCGAACCAGCTACCTTCCGGTTGCCAGCCGAACACTTAGCCCATTGTGCCATCTGTCGTCCCAAATAGAATGAGAAGGGCCTCGACCTGAAACGCCCCTATTCATATTCTCCAGAGATGCTGTCTGACCCGCTGAGTTGCTCAGACACAGCATTTTGTTGTATATATTTTGGGTCTGAGGAAGGGTTTCAGCTCGAAACGTTGCCTATTTCCTTCGCTCCATAGATGCTGCCTCACCCGCTGAGTTTCTCCAGCACTTTTGTCTACCTTCGATTTTCCAGCATCTGCAGTTCCTTCCTAAACATTTTGTTGTGTACCTTCGGTTTAAACTAGCATCTGCAGTTCCTTCCCCCACAATATCAACAAGTGCATTCCTTTTGTCTAGAGCTTGCATTACTTCCTGCATGCAACTCCACCGCTGCATGTCACGCAACTGTGCAGCTCAGTTCCCCCATGTTAAATATTTGCAGACGAGTCTCTCGCTACAGTTTTGCTGACTTGTCGTTTCCTTCCCGACAATCCATTTGATTAGATATCCCCCACTGGTCTGTTTACACAAGCATAAGTTCAGTCACAATCACTTTAGATAACGCTTTCCTTCTGAGACTGAATAATTTGCACAAAAAAACCTAAAATTTAACCGTTTCCTTCACCCTGCAAACTGGACAACAATTTAAATTAAAGTCAACGCAGCAACGGAATTATTTAGTCAAAGAGTCTCACAGCACGGAAACAGGCCATTCGGCCCAACTTGCCCATGATGACCAACGTGCCCATCTACACTAATCCCACCCGCCTGCATTTGGCCCATATCTCCCCCTAAGCCTGTCCTATCCATGTACATGTCTAAATGATTCTTTAAACATTGTGATGGTACCAGCCTCAACTTCCTCCTCCGGCAGCTCGTTCCACATATCTACCACCCTTTGTGTGAACATTTTCCCCTCAAGTTCCTATTAAATCTCCCCCCCGTCCCAACTTTAACCTATTCCTCTTATTTGCTACCACAACTAAAAATGTAATTATTAATATATTGAAGTTATAATCTTTATTTCCTCGCGTCCAAAACACAATTTCTGTCATATTTTGTTACTAAAATTAAATAAGATTGTTTTAATTTAGGTCTGAAGCCCACACAGATGGGTGGGTGGGGGGGTGGGGAGGGGAAACACATTTTTCAGATTTTCATACAAATATGAATGAGGAAAAGGGTTAACTCACTTGGCCTCTTGTTCCCATTAGTAATTACAATTTAAGATTACAGATGATTTTACATACCCTCAACTTGACCTTCCTATTGAAACAGGGATTTATTCTATCACTTGATTGCTAATCAATTTACTTCTGCCTTAAAAATATGCAAAGAATCTGCTCGCATCCCTTTTTACGCAAGAACAATCCACAGACTCACAACTGTCACCTCCTCCCCAGCTGATACGAGCTTACACTGCGCAACAATCTGCCTCTACCAGCGTACAGGGCTTGTAAAACATAGCTTGGTTTGGAGATACAGCGTGGAGACAGGCCCTTTGGTCGACTGAGTTCATGCTGACCAGAGATCACGCCATACGCTAACATGATCCTACACACACACACACACTATGGACAATTTACAATGTTACCAAAGCCAACTAACGTACAAACCTGGACATCTTTGGAGTGTGGGAGGAAACCAGAGCACCCGGAGAAAACCCACGTGGTCACGGGGAGAAGGTACAAACTCCCTCCGCACAGGCAGCACCCGTCGTCAGGATCGAACAAGAGTCTCTGTCGCTGCAAGGGAGCACCTCTACCGCTGCGCCACCGTTCCGCCCTTTCTACCGAGTGCAGGTCAACCAGCGATCACCCCGTACGCCGGCAGTTTACTACAAACTCAGGGCGTTTTACAATTACAGAAGGCCAATTAAGCTACAAACCTGTATGTCTTTGGGGTGTGGGAGGAAACCGGAGCACCTGGAGGAAACCCACGCAGTCACACGGAGAAAGTGCAAACTCTGCACAGACAGAACCCATAATCTGGATCGAACATGGGTCTCTGCCGCCGTAAGGCGCCACCGTGACGCGCATCTCTAAGTTGTTTTCAACACAACACCATCTCTCCTTGAATAGGGAGACCAATACTACACGCAATACTCTAAGCGTAGGTTGACAAGAGCCCAATATAACTCAGTGAGTCATGGCACATGCATATTACAAGTCTGCCTTCAATGGAATCCAGAACTTAGTCACATGCCTTGGTTCAGGTTGAAGAGAGATTTGACAGGGATATATAGATGGTGGAATCATGAGGGGAATAGATAGGATTTATGCACAGAATCTTTTACCCAGAGTTGGGGAATCAAGGACCCGAGGACATCAGTGAGAGGGGAAAGATTTAATACGAGCCTGAAGGGCAGCTTTTTCCACACAGAGGGGGGTGGGTACATGTTTAGTTTCGTGTCACGTGTACTGAGGTACAATGAAAAGCTTTTTCGTTGTGTGCTATCCAGTCAGCAGAAAGACTAAACCTGAAGCCGCCCACAATGTAAAGATACAAGATAAAGTCTGATTAAAGATATTCCGAGGGTCCTCAACAAGATGGATGGTACTGCAGGACCATTCTCTCCAGTTGGTGATGGAACGAGCTGCCAGAGGAGGTAGTTGAGACAGGTACTGTAACATTTAATAAGTCACTTGGACAGGTACGTAGTGAGAAAAGGTTTAGAGGGATAATGGGCCAAACGCAGTCAGGTGGGATGAGTGCAGATGGGACATCTTGGTGTGCAGGGACAAGTTGGGCCGAACAACCTGTTTCCACGCTGTATGACTGGGCAAGTAACAGTGAAAATACCAAAAAATTAATGTTCAATTTTAATGTAGACAAAAGTAAACAAGGGATTTTTCACGCAGTTATTATGATCTGGAATTGATAGTCTCCAAGGAGATGGGAAAACAGGTTAGACAAGGTTTTCAAAAAGATACTGGATATAGATTTAGGAAAATAATATGGAGTGAGGGATCCTCATACGGGACACACAGGATCGCTGGAGGCTAGCAGTGTTGAACGAGTTCCAATAATTCTCCGAAACCTCAAATAGTATTACTCGGAAATTCAAAATAACTGGTAGAGCCACTACCTCATAGCGTCAGAGATACATGTTCCATCCTGACCTCCAGTGCCGTCTGGGTGGAGTTTGCACGTTTTCCCTGTGGGTTTTCTCCGGGTGCTCTGGTTTCCTCCCACGTCCCGAAGACGTGCAGGTTTGTAGGTTAATTGTCTGCCTGGTAAACTGCTGAGAGTGTGTGGTGAATGCATGCAAGAGTGAGATCACATAGAACTAGTGTGAACAAGAGACCGATGGTCAGAAAAAGACACAAAATGCTGGAGTGACTCAGCGGGACATGGAGCATCTCTGGAGAGAAGGTATGGGTGATGTTTCGGGTCCCGACCCTTCGTCAGACTGAGAGCGTCTCAAGTCTGTGTTTACTGGTCTGAAGAAGGTTCTCAACCCAAAACGTCACCCATTCCTTCGCTCCAGAGATGCTGCCTGTCCCGCTGAGTCACTCCAGCAGTTTGTGCTATCTTCGGTATAAACCAGCGTCTGCAGTTATTCCCCACACAGATCAATGGTTGGCATTGACTCAGTGGGCCGAAGGGCCTGTTTCCACGCTGCATCTCTGAACTTTCAGCTAATCCAAGGTCCCTGCTCCTCATGTTTGGAACAGATATATCCCCCCCTGAATACTGAAATAAAAATTCATCAAAACATACCTGTATCGCATCTTCAATAAATACAGCAGCTTGTTGAATGCACAGGTCATCTGTCAATTACATTTTGAAATCAATGTTGAGGTTTAACAGATGTGAAAAATAAATCCTCAAATCAGCAGAAGAGTAATTTTAGATAGGTGACCATTTCCTGACCAAACATCACCTATTCCTTTCCTCCAGAGACGCTGCCTGCCCCGCTGAGTTACTCCAGTATTGTGTGTCTATCTTCGGGTTTGACAATACTTTGGCTTTGGGCTTGGTTTCCTTGATTGAGCGCTTATCCTGGCGTTGCAGCACAAGTACTTTGTGTTTAAAATGTAATGTACAATTTGCTAATCGGGGATGTGCTCGAGTGTAGGAATACTCTGCTGGATTGCTTGCCAGGAAAGAATTTCACAGCCATTGTACCGTGCACCTGGTAAGAACAAAACAACCATCTAAGGTAGATAAAAATGCTGTGGAAACTCAGCGGGTGAGGCAGCATCTATGGAGCGAAGGAACAGGTGATGTTTCGGGTCGAGACCCTTCTTCAGAACCATCGAGGTACTTTCACGTGCGATTTGCTGAAATCAGTAAATCTTGTTTTTACAAAAGGATTTTTTTTTTTTAAATATTATAAAAGGTTACAGGTTTTTTGGCTACACATCAAATCTATAATTCTGTTACCACAGATCCATCACGACTAAACACTCAAGCACGAGACCCTGCCAGTCTGAGGAAGGGTCCTGACCCGAAACATCACCCATTCACATCCCCCAGAGATGCTGCCCAACCAGCTGAGTTACCCAAGCACTGGACCTCAACCATGCCAACCATGTTTCTGCATCTTAACTGCCCAGCGTCTGCAGCTCCTTTATATTTCAATCCTACTTCACCCAACCCTTGAGATTGTCCGGTCTTACAGAGCAAGGGATCCCATCAGATACAAGGGTCAAAGAGTCAGACAGGTTAGAAACAAGTCCTTTAGCCCAACTTGCCCACTCCGAACATGCCTCATCTACACTCGTCCCACCGGCCTGCATTTGGCCCATATCCCTCTAAACCTGTCCTATCCATGTACCTGTTTAAATGCTTCTTAAACGTTGAGATTGTACCTGCCTCAACTACCTCCTGCAACAGCTCGTTCCATACACGTACTACCCTTTGTGTGAAAAAGTTACCCCCAAGGTTCCCATTAAATCTCCCCCCCTCCCCCTCACCGTAAACCTATGTCCCCTGGTTCTTGATTCCCCCACTCTGGGCAAGAGACTGCAAATTTGCCAATGATCTTGTATACTTCTATAAGTTCACCCCTCAACCAGAGAGTGGTGAATCTCTGGAACTCCCTGCCACAGAGGGTAGTCGAGGCCAGTTCATTGGCTATATTTAAGAGGGAGTTAGATGTGGCCCTTGTGGCTAAGGGGATCAGAGGGTATGGAGAGAAGGCAGGTACGGGATACTGAGTTGGATGATCAGCCATGATCATATTGAATGGCGGTGCAGGCTCGAAGGGCCGAATGGCCTACTCCTGCACCTAATTTCTATGTTTCTATGTTTCTAATCCTCCTGCGCTTTGAGAAATAAAGTCCGAGCCTTTTCAACCTCTCCCGATAGCTCAGACCCTGGAGTCCTGGCAACAACCTCTTAAATCTTCCCTTCCCTGATGTGTAGTTATGAGGAAATATTTAACAGATTTGGCATAAAATGTGGACAAAACAGTTCCTTGGCAAAACCAAATGAAAGCAGGAGAGAGCAGTATTTGGTCTAACAGAGGGAAAACTTGAACTAGTGCCTAAAGTTTCATAATGCTGCAGGGGAAAAAACCTACATTGAGTAGGAGTTGGATATTGCTCTTCAGAAGTTGCTTAAGAGAACCTTCATAGAGCAATTAGAGACATAGGAAAATACTACTTTAATCCAGTTACAAAATGCTGGAGGAACTCAACAGGACAGGCAGCAACTCTGGAGAGATGGAATGGGTGAGGTTTCGGGTGAAGACTGAAGAATGTCAATGTCTGAAGAAGGGCCTGGACCCGAAACGTAACCCATTCCTCCTCTCCAGAGATGCTGCCTGTCCCGCTGAGTTACTCCAGCATTTCGTGTCTATCTTCGGTGTGTCTACCTGCAGTTCCTTTTCTACCGATTCTCCTGTCCTGAAAGTCGATGTGACATCTCAAGGACTGGGGAACCTTCTGACACTGCGGGGCGTGTGTCAGAAATAGTCAATCTACCTGTTCAAGACCCAGAGAGCGGACAGATTCTGCACTAATGCCTCCCTCAATGAAACGTTAAAGACATCATGTAGAGGGTGAAAGAGGGGAGAGAAGGGGGGAGGAGAAAGAGGGGAGAGAAGGGGGAGGAAATTGTTTTCTAACTTGGGGGGGTTGCCCACATTTGGACCACGCCGTCCGCGGGGGTTCCCCCACACACCCCACCCCAGGCGCGCCCCCGTGCTCGTACCCAGCTGTCCGCCAATGCTGCCGCTGCTCTGGCGGCTGCCGCTGCTGCGAGGTCCCGATGAGTCGGAGCGGCGGCTCTCCTCGTCCGCCCCGTAAACGCCCCACGATCCTCCAGCGCCCTGTATCAGCGGCTCCGTCTCCATCTGGGACCCACTGGGGGGGGGGGGGGGGGAGAAGGGGAGAGAGGGAGGGGGGAGAGAGGGAGGGGGGTGAGAGAGGGAGGGGGGAGAGAGGGGGAGGGGGAGAGAGGTGAGGGGGAGGAGAGGGAGTGGGGGATGAGAAGGGGAGGGGGGAGAGAAGGGGAGGGGGGAGAGAAGGGGAGGGGGAGGAGAGAAGGGGAGGGGAGAGAAGGGGAGGGGGAGAGAGAAGGGGAGGGGGAGAGAGAAGGGGAGGGGTAGAGAGAAGGGGAGGGGGGGAGAGAAGGCGAGGGGGAGAGAGAAGGGGAGGGGGAGAGAGAAGGGGAGGGGGGGAGAGAAGGGGAGGGGGAGAGAGAAGGGGAGGGGGAGAGCGAGGGGGAGGGGGAGAGAAGGGGAGGGGGAGAGAAGGGGAGGGGGAGAGACGGGGAGAGGAGGGAAAGAGCTGGGGTCGAGGAGAGAGTGGGGGGTTTGGGGGTGGGGGAGAGTTGCCTCCGGTCCGGGTGGTGGTCAGTGAATGGCCGCACCGCTGCAACAATCCCCACCAACAACCTCCCTTACAACTTCTTGTTTTCCAAGTTTAAAACTTAAATCCTCCGCTGGTTTGCAAAGTTGCAAGCAGGTTGGCAGTGTTTTGCAGGGAGCTGAGCTCTTCTCTTCTCTTCTCTTCTCTCCCCTGCCCCGCTCCAGGCTGCCAGCTCCCGCGGTTTTAATCCCAGCAGAAGTTTAAGACAAACATGTTTTCCTTCCTCTGCCGCAAACTTGGCATTTAAGTCCCGGGCGAGTCCAGCTTGGCAGTGCGCATGCCCGGCTGGGCTCTGGGCACCCTGGGAAGTGTAGTCCCTGTGGCCGGGTTCCGGCGTTGAGATCCCCGGGAGGCCACATGAGGTTGGACTACAACTCCCAGCCGCCTGGGGCGAGAAGTCACCTTGCTGCAGGTAACTCACCTTCTCTGTTCAATTGCAACTTAGAGTGGCGCTCCCTTCAGTCGTGCACCAGGCTTGAATAGTTGACGTATCCTCATTTAATACACAAAAATAATGCATCCTGCTGTCCAATCCCTCCTATGCTCACTTATTATTGGTAATACGAATTTCACTGTACCTGCTCCATTGGTACATGTGACAATAAACTGACCTCGCAACCTTGATTATTGCATTTTATATGCACCAAAAGAACATAACAATAGGTGCAGGAGTAGGCCATATGGCCCTTCAAGCCTGCACCGTCATTCAATGTGATCATGGCTGATCATCCCCAATCAAGGGGTATGGGGAGAAGGCAGGAACGGGGTACTGATTGGGGATGATCACACAAAGATTTTAAGACTTTTGCCTTCCATCCCAGTGAGGAGGTGCCTGGTGAACTCACTGTGGTGGATGTTAAATTTGTGTTTAATGGGTGTTTTTGTTATTTTTATTATATGTAAGACTGCAAGGCACGAAATTTCGTTCAGACCGAAAGGTCTGAATGACAATAAAGGATGCTTTGACTTTGACCCCATTCCTGCCTTCTCCTCATATCCCATGACTACGCTATTTTTTAAGAGACCTAAAACCTATACAGGTAACATGTACATATTACCTGAATAGGAATCAAGTCAAGTCACTTTTATTTCTATAGCACATTTAAAAAACAACTCTCGTTGGTTAAAGTGCTTTACATTGGTGGAGGTACTAACGTTATGAATGAAGGAATGGAAGACTTTATTGTCACATGTGACTAGGCATAGTGAAATTCTTTGCTTGCATTCCCAAATGCATACCCAATGTATACTTATCCCATAAGGAACTGCAGATGTTGGTGTAAACTGAAGATAGACGCAGAGTGCTGGAGTAACTCAGTAGGTCAGGCAGCATCTCTGGAGAGAAGGAATAGGCGACGTTTAAAGGTCGAGACCCTTCTTCAGACTGGAGAGTCGGGGGAGAGGGAAACGAGAGTGATATAGAGAGAGATAGAACAAATGAATGAAAAGTATGCAACTAATGAGAACGCTAACAGGTAAAATTGTCTGTGGAATTCTCTGCCTCAGAGGGCGGTGGAGGCAGGTTCTCTGGATGCTTTCAAGAGAGAGCTAGATAGGGCTCTTAAAAATAGCGGAGTCAGGAGATATGGGGAGAAGGCAGGAACGGGATACTGATTGGGGATGATCAGCCATGATCACATTGAATGGCGGTGCTGGCTCGAAGGGCCGAATGGCCAACTTTTGCACCTATTGTCTATTGTCTAAAATTGCAGCAGTCAGTTGTCAATATCCCTAAGGGATAGGAAAGCTGGGAGAGGGGAGAGTCAGGACAAAGCATGACTGGTAACACCAAAGATAGGCACAAGTTGTTAGAGTAACTCAGCGGGTCAGACAGCATCTCTACAGAAAACGGATAGGTGATATTTTGGGTCAGGACCCTTCTTCAGACAGGTAATAGGTGGATGCAGGCGAGGGGTGTGTTTGATAGGCGCAGATGATTGGAACAAAGGGCAGAGGTACAAGCAGTGATGTGAGACCTGATTGAATAGGTGTGTCAGGATTGAACGGGTGTCAGAGGTTATGGGGAGAAGGCAGAAGAATGAGATTGAGAGGGAAAAATAGATCAGTCATGATTGAATGGCGGAATAGATTTGATGGGCCGAATGGCCTAATTCTATACCTATCACATGATCTTGTGAATTGTGAAGCCAGTGTAGTCCAGGTAGGGCATGGGGGGAGGGGCAGAGGGGGTGAGGGTGTGGTGATGGGGAGGAGGGGTAGAGATTAGTAGAAATCACCTAAAAATTAAAAATTATACTCTTCATGGCCTAGAGGATCTCCATTATTTAATTTTTGTTCTTCAGAGGCAAGGAAAAACAATATTCATTGACAAGGTCACGTCAGCAGTTGAGACGAGGAATGGGTGGGGTGCATGAGTCACCGCAAAACAGTTCACAAACTTAATTTGTTCAGCGAGACCGAGTCTACACATGAGAGCAACGCTTCCCAATTAAAGCAAGGTCATTTCTCCAAGTAAAAAAACATGCAGTTATTGATAGATGGTCTTCTACTTGTGTATGGCGTGCACAAAGGACATTTATTGTCACATACACCAAATGGTGCAGTGAAATTTGAGTTGCCGTTGCAGCACACAAATAAAATATAGAATTTAACATTAAACATATAGAATTTAACATTAAACATAAAAAACATCCCCCCACAGCGGGATCAACGTTTCCCACTGAGAGGGAAGGCAGCAAAGTTCAGTCCAATTCCTCCATGTTTAAAGTTGTCGGACAACTTGTTCTATTTGATCTTATATTTGAGCGCCCTGGAGAGGAAAAGATTACAAAAAGTAGTAAACACTGCCCAGTCCATCATCGGCTCTGACCTTCCTTCCATCGAGGGGATTTATCGCAGTCGCTGCCTCAAAAAGGCTGGCAGTATCATCAAAGACCCACACCATCCTGGCCACACACTCATCTCTCTGCTACCTTCAGGTAGAAGGTACAGGAGCCTGAAGACTGCAACAACCAGGTTCAGGAATAGCTACTTCCCCTCAGCCATCAGGCTATTAAACCTGGCTCGGACAAAACTCTGATTATTAGTAACCACTTTCTGTTATTTGCACTACCAGTTTATTTATTCATGTGTGTATATATTTATATCATGGTATATGGACACATTTATCTGTTTTGTAGTAAATGCCTACTATTTTCTGTGTGCTTAAGCAAAGCAAGAATTTAATTGTCCTATACAGGGACACATGACAATAAACTCACTTGAACTTGAACTTGATTGTGCACGCCAGGTTGATTGCATTCGTCGAAACAGGGCGGACCACGTGAAGGTTGCAATCTCCCACCCCTTGATAGATGGTAAACAATACTGAAATCAGGCAACTGAACCATCCTACCAACATCTAGAGGGCAGTCTCTGTTTTTCACTAAACGATATTCACTTTATCATGTATCTGTACACACAGTGGATGGCTCGATTGGAATCATGCATTGTCTTTCCGCTGACTGGTTAGCAGTTGACAAAAGCTTTTCACTGTTCCGTTGGTACACGTGGCAATAAACAAAACTCAAGCTCACCGAGCGTGATTGATAGTGGAATAACACAACCTCCACCACACCACTTGTCTGGTCAGAACTCTATTGAATTGAATTGAATTTCTTTATTTGTCGTTCAAAAACAAGTTTGACCAAAATTTCGTTACCATGCAGTCATAGCAATAAAAAAAAGCAACAAACCGCACAATTACATAATTTAATAACATAAACATCTATCACAGTGACTCTCCTCCAGTGATGGAAGGTTAAAAAAGTCTTATCTCTTCCTTGCTTCTTCTCCCGCGGTCAGGCAGCCAAACTGCTGCTTCGAGGCGATCGAGGCTCCCAATATTGAAGAGGTCGATGGTGTTATAGATAAGGATGGTGGGATTTTAATTTGAAGTTTTTGTCTTTGTTTGTAAACTGCCAATACAGGCAGGTTTTGTTATGAACGCTATACTACTTTGTATGTTGGTTTCGTTATTTGAATAAAGTATTTGTAAATTTTTAAATCGAAGCCCCCGCCGGGCGATGGGAGATCTCGCGGCCGATTTTAAGCCGCGTCGGACAATGAAAGGTCCTGCCAACGGGCCGATTCAAGCCTTACGATTCAGGGCGGACAAAGCTGCTGTTGCTGGAGCTCCCGAAAATCGGTCTCCAACCAGGGACCCGAGCAGCCAAAGGAAAGCCGGCTCCCACACAAGCGACAGTGTAATCAATGACAGCGATCTCCGGGGAGATAGAACATACCTGATCAGTAAATAGAAATTCCAAACTAAAAAACAACTTTCAAGAAACATTGCCCGACCCGCCAAGTCCGAAGGAGGGTCTCGACCCGAAACGTCACCCATTCCTTCTCCCCAGAGATGCTGCCTGTCCCGATGAGATAGTCCAGCTTTTTGTGTCTACCTTATGTATTCCCCACATTTCAAGTTTAAAATTTCACAAAAATCATAGAAAAAGAACAAGACAGTGGACTTGAACTGACAATAGACAATAGACAAAGGAGTAGGCCATTTGGCCCTTCGAGCCAGCACCGCCATTCAATGTGATCATGGCTGATTGGGGATGATCAACTGAGAATTCTCATCTCCAAATACCTTGATACCATCTTGTCTCTCCCCCTGGTCCAGACCCTTCAGACCGACTGCACATCTGAGACACCTCACACATTCTACCATTCTTATAAATTCGGACCACAGTCAGGTTCAGTCTCGGTTTAGTTTATTGTCACATGTACCGAGGTACAGTGAAAAGCTTTTGTTGCGTGCTAACCAGTCAGCAGAAGGACAATACACGATTACAATCGAGCCATTTACAGTATATAGATATGTGATAAGGGAATAATGTTTAGTGCAAGGTAAAGCCAGTAAAGTCCGATCAAAGATGGTCCAAGGTTCACCAAAGTGCCAGATGGTAGCTCAGCACTGCCCTCTGGTTGTGGTGGGATGATTCAGTTGCCCGATAACAGCTGGGAAGAAACTGTCCCTCAATCTGGTGAATTTAACATAGTTGCGGATTCTTTCATGTCCATCTTAGAATGTCACGAGCCCCCAAAGGCACAATCTTGTGACCGTCAGACAGGAGTGACACACACACACACAATGGGATAGCACGGTGTTGAAGCTGGTAGAGCCACTACCTCACAGTTCCAGAAGCCCAGGTTCAATCCTGACATCGGGTGCTGTCTGTGAGGAGTTTGCATGTTCTCCCTGTCGGTTTCCTTCGGGTGCTCTGGTTTCCTCCCACGTGGCAAAGGCAGCAGGTTGATAGGTCAATTGCCAACCACTGCATAGGTGTGACCACAAAAACATAAGGCACAGGAGCAGAATTAGGCCAATCGGCCCATCGAGTCTGCTCCACCATTCGATCATGGCTGATCTATTTTTTCCCCCTCAACCCCATTCTCCTGCCTTCTCCCCGTAACCTTTGACTCCCTTACTAACCAAGAACCGATCAGCCTCCGCATTAAAAATACCCAATGACTTGGCCGCCACCATTGTTTGTGCCGTTGAATTCCACAGATTCACCAGCCTCCTGCTGAAGACATTATTCCTTCAATAAACTCTCAATTCCAAGACCTCCTCTATTGCCGCTTCTTCACCATGGACATCTTTACACCTCTTACTGACCGCCAGGACGGCCTCGGGGCTTTCTGATTCTTCCACAAACAGAAAATTATGTGCGGTTCCTTGTGTCTCGATCTCTTTGATCATTTATAATCTATGGACATCTAGAAGCCATTCGATAAGGTTCCGTGGTCAACATCAATTAAAGCTCATGACAGAGCTGGAGTAACTGAGTGAGTCAGGCAGCATCTCTGGAAGAAACGGGTTGATGACGTTTAGGGTCGAGACCCTTCTCCAGTCTGAAGAACCAAAATATCACCTATCCTTTTCTTCCAGAGATGCTGCTTGACCCACTGACTTTGTGTCTAACTTTGGCAGGACCGGATTTAGATGAAGAGAGGCCCTAGGCTATTCCACTTGTGAGGCCCCTCCCAATCCCCTATGTGAGGCCCCACCCAATCAGCATATGAAGCCTATAGTTAAATCCGGCCCTTCCAAGCCCTCCCCCCCTAGATATCGAGGCCCTAAGCTTAAGCTTGTGAAGGTTATACGTAAATCCGGCCCCGATCTTTGGCATAAAACAACATCTGTAGTTCTTTGGTCATAAAGAATAGGAGTAGAATTAGGACATTCGACCCATCAAGTCTACTCCGCCATTCAAATCATGGCTGATCGATCTACCCCTCCTAACCCCATTCTCCTGCCTTCTCCCCATAACCTCTGACACCCGTACTAATCAAGAATCTATCTATCTCTGCCTTAGAAATATCCACTGACTTGGCCTCCAGAGCCTTATGTAGCAAAGGAATCCACAGATTCACCACCATCTGGCCAAACCATGCTTGGTTCTACATGGATAGGTGATGTTTCGCGTGGGGACCCTTGTAACTCAGCGGGTCAGGCACCATCTCTGGAGAACATGGATAGATGACGTTTCGGGTCGGGACCCTTCTTCAGATCGGACTATGTCTGATCTGTTTGGGGACAGCACGCAAAACAAAACCTTGGTACAGGTGACAATAACGAAACTAAACCTAATACGTTAGTATTGCTAAAGTGAAGGAAAACAGCGAATATTATTACACTAAAAGGAAAGTATTTTAATTAAAACCAATCCTGCTATTTTTGGTCAGATGTATTAACAAGTTCTGCAGCCTGATTCTTTGAATACATTATCCAAGGAACACATGCTCCTTGGCGGAGGTTAAGAGCTCATCATTTAGCTGGCAGCATTCATTTGATCTCATTGGAAGCACCATCCGCTATATGTCCTCGAGTACTTTCCAGTCTTGTGACCTTGAAGAGAAAAAATGGAAATTACATTAGAAATAGCAATTACTAAACGTATTAAAGTTGATACTTCCACAAAAGAGTGCACACTGCAGATGCTAGTTTATACCGAAGATTGACACCAAATGCTGGAGTAACTCAGCGTATCATAGAAACATAGAAACATAGAAAATAGGTGCAGGAGTAGGCCATTCGGCCCTTCGAGCCTGCACCGCCATTCGATATGATCATGGCTGATCATCCAACTCAGTATCCCATCCCTGCCTTCTCTCCATACCCCCTGATCCCTTTAGCCACAAGGGCCACATCTAACTCCCTCTTAAATATAGCCAATGAACTGGCCTCAACTACCTTCTGTGGCAGAAAATTCCACAGATTCACCACTCTGTGTAAAAAATGATTTTCTCATCTCGGTCCTAAAAGACTTCCCTCTTATCCTTAAACTGTGACCCCTAGTTCTGGACTTCCTCAACATCGGGAATAATCTTCCTGCATCAACCCATTAGGAATTTTATAAGATCCCCCCCTCAATCTTCTGAATTCTAGCGAGTACAAGCCGAGTCTATTCAGTCTTTCTTCATATGATCAGGCAGCATCTCTGGAGAAAAAGAATGAGTGACGTTTCGGGTCGAGACCCTTCTTCAGACTGAGAGTCAGGGAAGAGGGGCACAGAGAGATATGGAACAATTTACATTTACCAAGCCAATTAACCTACAAACCTGCACGTCTTTGGAGTGTGGGAGGAAACCGAAGATCTTGGAGAAAACTCACGCAGGTCACGGGGAGAACGTACAAACTCCATACAAACAGGCACCCATAGTCAGGATCGAACCCGGGTCTCTGGCGCAGTAAGGCAGTAGATCTACTGCCGTGCCACCGTGCCGCCCTACCATTTGGCACAGCTGGGACAATAGACAATAGACAATAGGTGCAGGAGTAGGCCATTCGTCCCTTCAAGCCAGCACCGCTATTCAATGGGATCATGGCTGATCATCCCCAATCAGTACCCCGTTCCTGCCTTCTCCCCACATCCCCTGACTCCGTTATTTTTAAGAGCCCTATCTAGATCTCTCTTGAAAGCATCCAGAGAACCTGCCTCCACCGCCCTCTGAGGCCTAGAATTCCACACTCACTTCTCTCTGTGAGAAAAAGTGTTTCCTCGTCTCCATTCTAAACGAGTCACTCCATATTCTTAAACTGTGGCCCCTGGTTCTGGACTCCCCCAACATCGGAAACATGATTCCTGCCTCTAGCGTGTCCAAACCCTTAACAATCTTATATGTTTCAATGAGATACCCTCTCATCCTTCTAAACTCCAGAGTGTACAAGCCCAGCCGCTCCATTCTCTCAGCATATGACAGTCCCGCCATCCCGGGAATTAACCTTGTAAACCTACGCTGCACTCCCTCAATAGCAAGAATGTCCTTCCTCAAATTAGGGGATCAAAACTGCACACAATACTCCAGGTGTGGTCTCACTAGGGCCCTGTACAACTGACGAAACAGTCCATAGGCCAATGCAAGTCAATCTGATCATTCATGTGGCCTCTCAGACCAACCTTATTCAGCAACGGACTCACCTGGTTATTAATACACTTGAACTGCCAGGACCAGCTGGTGTTGTACAGAAATGGTCGGAGGTCAAAGCGGTTGTCATCGGGATTATAGTCCTCTGCGTGGTATGCAGGAGTCAGCGTTGTCATTTTGTGCCGGTTCATTGAATACGTGCGAAAGAAATGCTTCACTTTCTCAGCCACCTTGAAACAAATGAGTACATTGGTTGATTAGTGCAGAGGGTGGCACAGTGGCGCACTGTACAGCACCAGACACCTGGGTTAGTTATGAAAAAACCCAGCAATTTTAACAATCTTGTAGCATCAGCGCCTCTACTTCCTGAGAAGATTACGGAGAGTCGGTACGTTAAGGAGGACTCTCTCGAACTTCTACAGGTGCACAGTGGAGAGCATGCTGACGGGT
This sequence comes from Amblyraja radiata, assembly GCF_010909765.2. NCBI lineage: Eukaryota > Metazoa > Chordata > Chondrichthyes > Rajiformes > Rajidae > Amblyraja > Amblyraja radiata. Next base: position 5,701,281 of record NC_045975.1, on the reverse strand, counting down.
TGCATCGTGGCTTGGTTCGGCAACTTGAGCGCCCGGGAGCGGAAAAGAATGCAGAAAGTTGTGACCACTGCCCAGTCCATCATCGGCTCTGACCTCCCCATCGTCGAGGGGATCTATCGCAGTCGCTGCCTCAAAAAGGCTGCCAGCATCATCAAGGACCCATACCATCCTGGCCACACACTCATCTCTCCGCTGCCATTAGGTAGAAGGTACAGGAGCCTGAAATCTGGTACATCCAGGTTCAGGAACAGCTTCTTCCCCACAGCCATCAGGTTATTAAACTCACCATCAAACATACTCAGAACTATCACAGCCTATTGCACTATATCTGTTTATTTATGTGTACAAATATGGTCTATGCTAGATAGACACACTGAACTGTTCTGTATTGTGTTTACAATATTCTGTTGTGCTGCAGCAAGCAAGAATTACATTGTCGTATCTGGGACACATGACAATAAACTCTCTCTTGACTCTTCTCTTGAATCTTCAAATCTGAAACTTGGTTGCCTTCTTCTTCTTCTTGCGTATGGCGAGCACAGCCTAAAGTTGCAGGACAACTTGTTCTATTTGATCTTATTTGATTGTGCCCGCCAGGTTGATTGCATTCGTCGAAACAGGGCGGACCACATGAAGGTTGCAATCTCCCGCCAACTCAGTCGCCAATATCTTTAAACACTTTTCAGTTAGAGTGTGAGACTTTCGTAAAGAGCCTCACCTATAATTGAAGGCAGGTAAGAGTTGGTCTTGGCACGATGTTCGGCACAGGCGTTGTGGGCCGAAGGGCCTGTTCCTGACCTATGCTCTATGTAGAGTATCCTCCAAGATGGCGCCCAAGCCAGGTGACTATTTGCGTGCGATCCACAGAAGCAGATCTACAATCACATATAACAATCGCTCCACACTCTTAAATCTGCAGATTGCTCGATTGTAATCATGTGTTGTCTTTCCACAGGCTGGTTGGCACGCAACAAAGGCTTCTCACTGTACCTCATGTGCACGTGACATTAAATTAAACGGAACTGTGGTTAGAAAACACATGACCCGGTACAACACTAAAAGTGCATGTGGAAAGATTTTACAGAGTTTTTTTCTCTCAAATTTATAATGACATTTTCCGTCCACTTACAAGTACTTGCAAGGGTTGAGAAGTTAGTGCAATGTGAGGCTGACCTGTCGAGGAGTGCAGATGGCTTTCCACATGTGGATTAGTTTGCAGAACATGCTGTAAGGGCCACACTTGGCGATCTTCCTGAGTTTTCCAAACACCGATAGCTCTGCGTACGTCATCCCCATGTCAGCCTGTGCGGAAAAGGATTGGTGCTTTGTGAACCATGTGCTTTATGTGGAAATGGAAATCCAACCAGTCTACAAGGTAGACACAAAAAATACTACAGATGCTGGTTTACAGAAAAAGACACCAGTTGCATAACTCAGCGGGTCGTGCAGTATCATTAGAAGACATGGAAAGGAGACATTTTCAATAGACAATAGACAATAGGTGCAGGAGTAGGCCATTTGGCCCTCCGAGCCAGCACCACCATTCAATGTGATCATGGCTGATCATCCACAATCAGTACCCTGTTCCTGCCTTCTCCCCATATCCCCTGACTCCGCTATTTTTAAGAGCCCTATCTAGCTCTCTCATGAAAGCATCCAGAGAACCTGCCTCCACCGCCCTCTGAGGCAGAGAATTCCACAGACTCACCACTCTCTGTGAGAAAAAGTGTTTCCTCGTCTCCGTTCTAAATGGCTTACCCCTTATTCTTAAACTGTGGCCCCTGGTTCTGGACATCCCCCAAAATCGGGAACATGTTTCCTGCCTCTAGCGTGTCCAAACCCTTAATAATCTTATATGTTTTCTTCGGACTGGAGAATGGAGGGAGATGACGGAACTTTCATTGCCTTCCCTCACAGTGAAGGGTGGGAGAGAGACGGGATGCAAGGGTTACTTGAAGTTGGAGGAATCAATATTCGTACCGCTGGGTTGCCCAAGTTAAAGGTAGACACAAAATGCTGGAGTAACTCAGCGGGACAGGCAGCATCTCTGGAGAGAAGGAATGGTTGACGTTTCAGGTCGAGACCCTTCTTCAGACTGATGTCAGGGGAGGGGGCGGGTCAGAGATAGAATGTAGTCGGAGACAGTAGGACTGGTGGGAGAACTGGGAAGGGGGAGGGGATGGAGAGGGAAAGCAAGGGCTATCTGAAGTTAGAGAAGTCAATGTTCATACCGCTGGGATGTAAACTACCCAAGTGAAATATGAGGTGCTGTTCTTCCAATTTGCGCTGGGTGACAATGGAGTGACAATGGAGGAGGCCCAGAACAGAAATGTCAGATTGGGAATGGGAGGGGGAGTTGAAGTGAGGGGCCACCGTGAGATCAGGTAGGTTAAGACGGACTGAGCGGAGGTGTTCAGCGAAATGATCGCCGAGCCTGCGCTTGGTCTCGCCGATGTAGAGAAGTTGACACCTGGAACAGCGGATACAGCAGATGAGGTTGGAGGAGGTGCAAGTGAACCTCTGCCTCACCTGGAAAGACTGTTTGGGTCCTTGGATGGAGTCGAGGGGGGAGGTAAAGGGACAGATGTCGCATCTCCTGCGGTTGCAGGGGAAAGTACCCGGGGAGGGGGTGGTTTGGGTGGGAAGGGACGAGTTGACCAGGGAGTATCGGAGGGAACGGTATCTGCGGAAAGCAGAAAGCGGTGGAGACGGGAAGATGTGGCCTGTAGTGGGATCCCATTGGAGGTGGTGAAACTGTTGGAGGATTATATGCTGTATGCGACGGCTGATGGGGTGGAAGGTTAGGACAAGGGTCACTGGGGGGAGGGGGAGTAAGAGCGGAGCTGCGGGATATCGAGGAGACCCTAGTGAGAGCCTCATCTACAATGGAAGAGAGGAACCCCCGTTCCCTCAAGAATGAGGACATCTCCGATGCCCTGGTATGGAAAACCTCATCCTGGGCTCAGATGTGGCGTAGACGGAGGAATTGTGAGTCCTTACAGGAAGCAGGGTGGGAAGAAGTGTAGTCAAGAGAGCTATGGGACTGGGTAGGTTTGCAGTAGATGTCGGTCAGTAATCTGTTTCCTGTGATGGAGGCGGTTTGCCCCAAGCTAAAGATGTACTTCGGCAGACGTAACAATAAGCTAAACAAACAATGTACAATATGTCTGCCCTTAACATTACTGTTGGATGCTGCTTCTTATATTTATACAGCAGCATCATTAATGCTAATTATACAACATCGGAGGTTGCTGGAAATTCAAGATGTCAGACACAATCACCTCGTCCGTCTGCGCGATCTGTCCCTCTGCCAGTGGCTCCAGTTCTGCAGTTGGTGGAGCGGACATTATGCTGCAACAGAGCAACACAACGGCACCTTAATAACACCGCACAGTGCAAGGGCCAAAGTATAAAACTATGAGAGGCATAGACAGGGTAGACAGTCAGAACCTTCTCCCTGGGATGGAAAAATCAAATGATACCTTTGAAGATGAGAGGGGCAAAGTCTAATGGAGAAAGATACGTAGAAAGTGGTAAACCCCCCCCCCCACCCCCCCAGACAATAGACAATAGGTGCAGGAGTAGGCCATTCGGCCCTTCGAGCCAGCACCGCCATTCAATGCGATCATGGCTGATCATCCCCAATCAGTACCCCGTTCCTGCCTTCTCCCCACATCCCCTGACTCCGCCATCTTTAAGAGCCCTATCTAGCTCTCTCTTGAAAGTATCCAGAGAACCTGCCTCCACCGCCCTCTGAGGCAGAGAATTCCACAGACTCACGACTCTCTGTGTGAAAAAGTGTTTCCTCGTCTCCATTCTAAATGGCTTACCCCTTATTCTTAAACTGTGGCTCCTGGTTCTGGACTCCCCCAACAGCGGGAACATGTTTCCTGCCTCTAGCGAGTCCAAACCCTTAATAATCTTATATGTTTCAATAAGATCCCCCTCTCATCCTTCTAAACTCCAGAGTGTACAAGCCCAGCCACTCCATTCTCTCAGCATATGACAGTCCCGCCACCACGGGATGAAGTGATCAAATGCGAGAGGGCATAGCTTTAAGGTGAGAGGGGCAATGTTTTAAAGAGATGTGCGGGACAAGTTTTGTTTTTACACAAAGGGTGGTGAGTGCCTGGAACAAGCTGCCAGGGGTGGTGGTGGAGGCAAATAGAATAGTGGCATCTAAAAGACTGAAATCGGCCAAGGACATTCGGGGAATGGAGGGAAATGGACCATGTGCGGGTGGGCGAGAGATTGTCTTGGCATGTTTGGCACAGACATTGTGGGCTGAAGGGCCTGTTCTCGTGCTGGACTGTTCTGTTCCCCCATTTGCCATTATAAACCCAAAGTAAATCTACATCCCAAGTACAACATTTTTTGACAGAACGTTTAAGAAACAGGTACATGGATAGGACGGATTTAGCGGGATTGGTGGCCAAACGCAGGCAGGTGGGACTAGTGCAGATGGGACCTGTTGGTTGGCTGAGGCAAGTTGGGTGAAAGGGCCTGTTTCCACGCTGTGTTTATGACTCTATGCCACCACAACACTTTGTTACCTTCGGAGAGCAGTGAGCTGGAAGTTTTCAATGCAATACTGGATAAAGTTCCTGAGGTCAGCCTTGCTGATGCCACCGATGGGGTTGATATCGGCACTGGAGCAATCATACTTGGTCATGTATCCTCGGAGGCTGTAAGAGATCATTTCAGTAAGGCTTAGGAAACATGTCCACCAATCTCTTCACAAAGATAGACACAAAATGGTGGAGTAACTCAGCTGGTCGGCCAGCATGTTGTTTAAGAAGGAACTGCAGATGCTGGAAAATCGGTGGTACACAAAAAAGCTGGAGAAACTCAGCGGGTGCAGCAGCATCTATGGAGCGAAGGAAATAGGCAACGTTTCGGGCCGAAACCCTTCTTCAGATGAGACTCACACTATCAGTGAAGAAGGCTCTCGACCCGCAACGTCAACTATTCCTTTTCTGCAGAGATGCTGCCTGACCCGCTGAGTTACTCCAGCATTTTGTGCCTATCTTCAGTGTAAACCAGTATCTGCAGTTCCTTCCTGCACATCTCCACAAGGATACCTGGTATTTTATTTCAACTGTTCAAAGGCTCCTCATGTTTGCACTCACAGTTCCGTGTCTCTGCTTTGGTTAATTTCAAAGTTAACACCACTGCTTATCCAGTCCCATCACTGACCACACTGATAATGTCGTTGCTTCTCCAGACCCACCACAGGGACTGGAGTGCCAGGTACATCATGCCCGCCCACAAGATATATATTGCTCTCGGACGGCACAGCAGTAGACTTGCTTCTTTACAGCGCCAGAGACCCGGGTTCGATCCTGACTACGGGTGCTGCCTGTATGGAATTTGTACGTTCTCCCCGTGATCTGCGTTGGTTTTCTCCGGGTGCTCTGGTTTCCTCCCACACTCCAAAGGCGTACAGATTCGTAGGTTAATTGGCTTCGGTAAAAATTGTAAATTGTCCCTGGTCAAGAAGGACCTGCAGATGCTGGAAAATCGAAGGTAGACAAAATTGCTGGAGAAACTCGGCGGGTGAGGCAGCACCTATGGAGCGAAATAAATATGAAATATTTCCTTCGCTTCATAGATGTTGCCGCACCCGCCGAGTTTCGCCAGCAATTTTATCTACCTTAAATTGTCCCTGGTTTGTGTAGGGTAGTGCTAGCGTACGGGGTGATCGCGGGTCGGCACCGACCCGATGGGCCGAAGGGCTTGTTTCTGCGCCCTATCTGTAGAGTCTAAATACTCGGTTTCTTCCACCACAGAAGCTGCCTGATCTGCGGAGAATTTCCGTCTGTTTTCATCTCACCTCTCGTCCACATTGGCTGATCCAAGAACCAACAACCCTCCAGGTTTTCCAGAAGTCCATAAACTCAACTGAGCGAAGAGGTAAGCCAGCACCATCCGGATTCTCGCCTTTAACGCACAAGAAAAACCAGGAAAGGATTATTCTATAGACACAAGGAACTGCAGATGCTGGTTTACAATTAGTTCACAAGTCATAGCAGCAGAATTAGGCCATTTGGTCCATCTTAGAATAAAGGGGAGGCCATTTAAGACTGGGGTGAGAAAAAACTTTTTCACCCAGAGAGTTGTGAATTTGTGGAATTCCCTGCCACAGAGGGCAGTGGAGGCAAAATCACTGGATGGATTTAAGAGAGAGTTAGATAGAGCTCTAGGGGCTAGTGGAGTCAAGGGATATGGGGAGAAGGCAGGCACGGGTTATTGATTGGGGATGATCAGCCATGATCACAATGAATGGCAGTGCTGACTCGAAGGGCCGAATGGCCTCCTCCTGCACCTATTTTCTATGTTTCTATGTTTCTATGAGTCTACTCTGTCATGTAATCACAGCTGATCTATCTTTCTCTCTCAACCCCATTCTCCTGCCTTATCCCCACAACCCTCGACACCTCCATAAAGGCCACAAACCAACTCGAGTAACTCAGCGGGCCAGGCAGCATCTCTGGAGAACTTGGGGAAAGTGACGTTTCAGATCGGAAAACGCCACCCTTCTTCAGACTGATGATGATGGTGGTGGGGTAGGGGAGGGACACACCCTGGAAGAGAGGATAAGCAAGACAAAGACTGGCGAGTGATAGGTGGATATGGATGAGGGGGGTAGGTGGTTTAATGGGCAGACGGTTGGGCAAAGGTCCGAATGAAAAGACTAAAAATGTGAGATGAGGATTGAAGAGGTGCGAGTTGTGAAGCCAGAGGAAGGAATATAGGTGGGGGGTGGGGGGGGAATTGGTGTGTGTCCAGGTGGGGCACAAGGAAGAGAGGGTGAGGGGGAGGGAAGGGGGTGCTGTTTGTAGGAAGGAACTGCAGATGCTGGTTTAAACCGAAGATAGACACAAAAAGCTGCAGTTATTAATTCCTTAATAATCTTATATGTTTTCAATGAGAATCCCTCTCATCCTTGTAATTTCCAGAGTATACAAGCCCAGTCGCATGATCTTATACACCACAATGATACACCTCAATAAACAATAGACAATAGGTGCAGGAGTAGGCCATTCGGCCCTTTGAGCCAGCATCACCATTCAATATGATCATGGCTGATCATCCCCAATCAGTACCCCGTTCCTGCTTTCTCCCCATATCCCCTGACTCCGCTATCTTTAAGAGCCCTATCTAGGTCTCTCTTGAAAGTGTCCAGAGAACTGGCTCCGCTGCCCTCCGAGACAGAGAATTCGCACCCCCTCTTTCTCCTGCACTACAAGTTATAAAGTCTTAAGCCCCTGTCCCACTTAGGAGACTAAACAGCAACCTCTGGTGACCTTGCTCACCATCCAAAAAAAATCAAGGTCGAGGTGACCTGTAACCTCCTACCACCTCCCTCGCACATGTTGAAAACCCTCCTCGACAATGAAGAAAACGGGCTTCGACTAGACCTGCCACTAAAAAATGATCGATTTTTAGGACGGCAACCTATTTTTATTTGAGGCCGGTTTTAATCATGATGAAAAAATAGCAGCAACCTAGATGAAGCCTCGACCACGTGGAAACCACTTTCGACCATTAGGGAGAGTGACCAAAACCTCCGGAGACCTCATGGAAACTTTGGGTGGCGGGCAAGGTCACCAGAGGCTCCTAAATGGGACAGAGGCTTTAGCATGCCCAGCCCTTCCCTGCAGCTCAGGCCATTGAATTGCATCCAATAGCATAGTTTTGCATTCCTGATTTGCCTGTATATTCAAATCTTACACTAAGGCAGGTAATCAGCATTAAATGGAAAAACTCCACTTTAAACAAATCCCTGGCCTGCTCAACCTCTCCCCACAGCTCCTGGCAACTATCTTAGAAACATAGAAACATAGAAAATAGGTGCAGGAGTAGGCCATTCGGCCCTTCGAGCCTGCACCGCCATTCAATATGACCATGGCTGATCATCCAACTCAGTATCCTGTACCTGCCTTCTCTCCATACCCCCTCCCTTTAGCCACAAGGTCCACATCTAACTCCCTCTTAAATATAGCCAATGAACTGGCCTCAACTACCTTCTGTGGAAGAGAATTCCACAGATTCACCACTCTCTGTGTGAAAAATGTTTTTCTCATCTCGGTCCTAAATGATTTCCCTCTTATCCTTAAACTGTGACCATCTTCTCTGCACCCTTTCCATTCCAGCTTAAAGTTAATTATTAAAAGACTCTCATACCATTCATACTCATTATTGTATATCAAGTAGATTTTTCATCTTTTCATCACAGGAAATATACTTTTTCATAGAAACATAGAAAATAGGTGCAGGAGGAGGCCATTTGGCCCTTCGAGCCAGCACCGCCATTCATTGTGATCATGGCTGATCGTCAATCAATAACCCGTGCCTGTCTTCTCCCCATATCCCTTGATTCCACTGGCCCCTAGAGCTCTATCTAACTCTCTCTTAAATCCATCCAGTGATTTGGCCTCCACTGCCCTCTGTGGCAGGGAATTCCATAAATTCACAACTCTCTGGGTGAAAACGTTTTTTCTTACCTCAGTCCCAAACGGCCTCCCCTTTATTCTAAGACTGTGGCCCCTGGTTCTGGACTCGCCCAACATTGGGAACATTTTTCCTGCATCTAGCTTGTCCAGTCCTTTTATTATTTTATATGTTACTATAAGGTTCCCCCCCTCGTCCTTCTAAACTCCAGTCTTTTCAATCTTTCCTCATATGACAGTCCCACCATCCCAGGGATCAATCTCGTGAACCTACGCTGCACTGCCTCAACCACAAACTGGTGGGTATTAAGCCCCCATGGTCATCTATCACGCGCGCCACGGGCAGAGAATCAATTGGCCCCTTAGTACCTGCAGATTCTGGAGCGCGAGGTTCTCCCTGGTGCAGCCTCCGTGCACCGTAAACTGCGGCGATTTGCCGGTGACCAGATTGAAAATCGTGATCAGTGCTTTCACCGCAGAGTCAATGTTGAGGTTGATGTGATGGCTGGAAGAACGAAAAGAGAGAATACTGACATTAAATGCAACATAATGTGCGATGATATTTTACAACAAAAAGGGACGCCTCTTGCTTTTGCAGTGAATGGATTTTCATCACCACTCACTGAGCTGTTGGTGAAGCGTGCCCGAGTTTTATTTCAATATATTTTATATTTCCTTGCACGGAGAAGGTGGTTATTCAGCCCATTGAGTCCACGCCAGCTCAGAGTAATCAGATGAATCCAATGTTTTACTCTACATCCAATTCTCTCTCAGGTGCCCAGCAGGGCGGCACGGTGGCGCAGCGGTGGAGTTCCTGCCTTACAACACCAGGGACCCAGGTTCGATCCTGACTGCGGGTGCTGTCCGTGCGGAGTTTGCACGTTCTTCTCTGTGACCGCGTGGGTTTTCTCCGGGTGCTCCGGTTTCCTTCCACGCTGCAAAGACGTGCAGGTTTGTAGGTTATTTGGCTTCGGTAAATTGCCCCTGGTGTGCCGAATGTGAAATTGGGATAACATAGAACTAGGAATGAGTGATTGTCGGTCGGTGTTGACTCGATGGGCCGAAGGGCCTATTTCTACACTGTATCTCTACACTAAACAGCACCCTGATTCTCCTTTCACCCCACCTACACAGCAGGACAGGCAGCGTCTCTGGTGGAAAGGACAGGTGAAGTTTCGGGACAAAGCCTTTCTTCAGACTCCAATCTCCAGAGATGCTGCCTGGTCCTCCGAGTCACTCCAGCACTCCGTGTCTTTTTTTGTAAATCGATTCATGCAGTTCCTCGTTCACCTGATCTTCACATTTCACCCCAGTCTGAAGAAGGGTTCCGACCCAAAACATCTTATATCCGTTTTCCTCCGCAGATGCTGCCTGACCTACTGAGTTCTTCCAGCACTTTGTTTTCTTCCTCTCAAGATTCCATCATCTGCAGTGTCTTGTGCTTCGAGCAAGCTGAACTCAGCAATTGTAGTCTCAAAGACAAGGGGTCATTTGTTTGCGATGCTGTACAGTCACAAGGTTCAGCCCCCGTGGCTAATGAATGGCCCAATCCCGCACATTATGTGCATCCACTCACCTGCCGATTTGCTCAGCCAGCTCTTTGGCCCGTCTGCAAGTATCCTGGGATGAGTTCTCACTGGCCATGTAGCAAGTGGTAAAGACACGTCGGCAGAAGTCCCGAGGGTCCTTGGGAACGTAACCATGGTCACTCACCATCCTCCGCGCATCCGCCAGCACCTGCTCATCTGATCGGATGTAACAGAACGTTTCAGAGCAAATGCACAGTTAACGATCGTCAACTATCTGTCTTCAACAATAGTATTCTGCAGAAAATTGTTCAACTGTTTTTGAGAGGGAGGGGAGGGAGAGAGGGGGAGGGAGAGAGGGGGTGAGAGGGAGAGGGGGAGAGAGGGAGAGAGGGAGATGGAGAGAGGGAGAGGGAGAGAGGGAGAGGGAGAGGGAGAGAGGGAGAGGGAGAGAGGGAGAGGGGGAGAGAGAGGGGGAGAGAGAGGGAGAGGGGGGGAGGGGGAGAGGGAGGGTGAGGGGGAGAGAGAGGGGGGGAGAGAGGGGGGGAGAGAGGGGGGGAGAGAGGGGGGAGAGAGGGGGGCAGAGAGGGGGGGAGGGGAGAGAGAGAGGGGGGAAGTGAGGGGGCGAGATAGGGGGGGTGAGAGGGGGGGAGGGAGGGGGGGTGAGAGGGGGGGAGGGGGGGAGAGGGAGAGGGAGAGAGCGAGGGGGAGGGAGGGAGAGAGAGAGGGAGAGAGAGAGAGAGAGGGAGAGAGAGAGGGAGGGAGGGAGAGAGAGAGGAAGAGGGGGGGAGGGGGAGAGAGGGAGGGATGGAGCAACGAGGAGGTTAAATGGAAAGAAATGGATCCCCAAAGTTACTTACTTCCGTTAGATACAGCAAAACACACTTGGCGACACATGGAATAGACCAGGCAGGCAGTGGCTGAGCTATCTATCCCCCCACTGAGAGGGAGAAAAAAGCCCGCCTGTGGACACAGAGTAAAAAAGGATGAAGAGGCACAAGCAACAAGCAAGGAGCACCTTTTCTCCGGAGATGCTGCCTGACCCACTGAGTTAATCCAACACTTTGTGTGTCTTTGTTTTTGTAAACCAGCATGTGCAGTTTAGTTCAGTTTAGGTGTACTTTAATTTAGGTTAGAAATCCAGCGCAGAAACAAGCCCTTCAGCCTGCCCACTAACCAGCGACCCCCACACGCTAACGCCAACACTATTCGACACAGAGGGAGAATTTACAATTATACCAGACCAATTAACCTACAAATCAGTGTGCCGGAGGAACCCAGCGAGTCAAACAGCATTTGTGAACGGAAAGGATTTTGGTCAACATTTTGGGTCAAACCCCGTTCTGATGCAGGATTAGTCTTTTAGTGTAGAGATGCAGCATGAAATGGCCCTGCTGCTGACCGAGTCCATGCCGACCATCGATCGCCCGTTCACACACGTTCTACGGTTTTTCACTTTCTCATCCACTCGCCACACATTAGCGGGCAATTTTGCAGAGGACCAATTAACCTTGGTCCTTGGTACAGAGTTTGTACGTTTCTCCCCGTGACCTGCATGGGTTTTCTCCAGGATCTCTGGTTTCCTCCCACACTCCAATGACATACAGGTTTGTAGGTGAATTGGCTTTGGTAAAAATGTGACCTTCAAGTCTGCACATCTTTGGGATGTGGGAGGAAACAGGAGCACCCGGAGGAAACCCACGCGGCCACAGGGAGGCACGTGCAAACTCTACACAGACAGCACCAATAGTTTCTTCCCAACAGTATCAGGCAACTAAACCATCCTATCACCAGCCAGAGAGTGGCCCTGACCTACCATCTACCTCATTGGAGACCCTCGGACTATCTTTAATCGGACTTTATCTTGCACTAAATGTTATTCCCTTCATCCTGTAACTTTTTACGGCTTCATTGGCAAGAGACAAGACAAGAGACATTTATTGTCACATGTACCAACTGGTACAGTGAAATTTGGCGAGTGGATGAGGAAGTGTAGTCTTTTCGCTGTCTGGATAGCACGCAACAAGAAAGCTTTTCACTGGACCCCAGCACACGTGACAATAGTGAACTACACTAAACCCCCGAGATCAGGATCGAACCTGGGTCTCTGGTGCTATGAGGCAGCGACTCTACCAGCTGCGCCACTGTGCCACCTATCATTATGTTCGCAAAGGAAAAAGGTACCGAGACGTGAAACTATAATCGCCAGTGATCTTGAGGAGTCTTTTTTTAGTTCAGTTTAGAGATACAGAGTGGATACAAGCCGTTTGGACCACCGGGTCCACACCGACCAGCGATCCCCGCACACCAACACACTAAGGACAATTTTACATTCATACCAATTCACCTACAAACCTGTACGTCTTTGGAGCGTGGGAAGGAACCGAAGATCTTGGAGAAAACCTACGCTGGTCACGGGGAGAGCGTACAAACTCCGTGCAGACAGCACCGGTAGTCAAGATCGAACCCGAGTCTCTAGCAACACGAGGCAGTAACTCTACCGCTGCGCCACTGTGCTGCCCATCTGAGTCGTTCCCAGCACAATCTGTTTTTATTTTCAATTTCCAGGAGCTGCAACATTTTTGATTTTCAACTGGTAGAGAGGCATGATGGCAATAAATGTTGAGAATTTGAGAATTGACGTTTGAGAATTTGATGGTGCAGTGAAACACCGCTTACACAAGGAGGCGCTGTAGCACCAAATATTAGCATCGCATCGCACCACAGAGACTGCCTCACAGCACCAGGGACCCAGGTTCGATCCCGACCACGGGCGCAGAGTTTGTACGTTCTCCCCGTGACCTGCGTGGGTTTTCTCCAGGATCTCTGGTTTCCTCCCACACTACAATGACATACAGGGTGGTAGGTGAATTGGCTTTGGTAAAATTGTAACATTGTCCCGAGCACGCAGGATAGTATTAGTGTGCGGGGTGATCGCTGGTCGGCACAGACTCGGTGGGCCGAAGGGCCTGTTTCCGCACTATAATGTCTAGAGTCTAAAGTCTAATTAGTCAGCTTAGTTCATTGTCCAGTATCACACAGTTAAACCTACTCTGGTGAAAACGCCTAAGAGTTTCAGAAGGAACTGCAGATGCTGGAAAATCAAGTCAAGTCAAGTCAAGTTTATTTGTCACATACACATACGAGATGTGCAGTGAAATGAAAGTGGCAATGCTCGCGAACTTTTGTGCAAAAGACAAACAACCAAACAAACTATAAACACAATCATAAACACACATATTCTTTTACATAATAAATAATGGAAGGAAAAACGTTCAGTAGAGTTAGTCCCTGGTGAGATTGGCGTTTACAGTCCGAATGGCCTCTGGGAAGAAACTCCTTCTCAACCTCTCCGTTCTCACCGCATGGCAACGGAGGCGTTTGCCTGACCGTAGCAGCTGGAACAGTCCGTTGCAGGGGTGGAAGGGGTCTCATGATATTGTTGGCTCTGGAGTTGCACCTCCTGATGTATAGTTCCTGCAGGGGGGCAAGTGAAGTTCCCATAGTGCGTTCGGCCGAACGCACTACTCTCTGCAGAGCCTTCTTGTCCTTGGCAGAGCAATTCCCAAACCAGATGGTAATGTTCCCGGACAAGATGCTTTCCACCGCCGCTGCGTAGAAGCACTGGAGGATCCTCGGAGACACTCTGAATTTCCTCAATTGTCTGAGGTGGTAAAGGCGCTGGAGACAAAGATGCTGGAGAAACTCAGCGGGTGAGGCAGCATCTATGGAGCGAAGGAAATGGGCAACGTTTTGGGTCAAGACCCTTCTTCAAACTGAGGTGAGGGGGGGGGGGGGGGGGCGGGAAGAAGAAGGGAAGTGGTGGAGCCAGTGGGCTGAGGGAGAGCTGAGAAGGGGAGGAGAAAGTAGGGACTACCTGAAGTTGGAGAAGTCAATGTTCATACCGCTGGGGTGCAAACTGCCCAAGCGAAATATAAGGTGCTGCTCCTCCAATTTACTGTGGTCCTTACTTGGCCATGGAGGAGGCCCAGGACAGAAAGGTCGGATTCCGAATGGGAGGGGGAGTTGAAGTGCTGAGCCACCGGGAGATCAGGTTGGTTATTGCGAACCGAGCGGAGGTGTTGGGCGAAGCGATCGCCAAGCCTATGCTTGGTCTCACCCATGTAGAGCAGCTGACACCTAGAGCAGCGGATGCAATAGATGAGATTGGAGGAGGTGCAGGTGAACCTCTGCCGCACCTATTTCCTTCGCTCCATAGATGCTGCCTCACCCGCTGAGTTTCTCCAGCATTTTTCTCTACCTGGTGAAAATGCCTCTGTTCAAGCCTGCAAATTGTGGTCTCACATGGGCGACATTCGAACCTATGTTAAACGGCACGGTGGCGCAGCGGTAGAGTTGCTGCCTTACAGCGCCAGAGACCCGGGTTCCATCCTGACGGCGGCTACTACATTCTGACTTGTCGCAGTACAACATTATAATCAATATCATTTTATGCTACGCCTTCCCTAACTTTAGTTTTAGCTTCAGAGATACAGCGCAGAAACATGCCCTTCGGACCACTGAGTCTGCGCCGACCAGCGATCCCCGTACATTTAAGGCAATCCTACACACACTGGGATATCCTCACGTTGACATACCTGTGAACTTCGCCGGAGGTAGTCCCAGAGCCAGCACGCCGGTCCAAGGCTGCATGAAACATGAATAAGAGATAATGAACAACACAATTGTGCGATTCAATTGAGATACATTGGACATAAAAGAACAAATAGATGGCACGGTGGCGCAGCGGCAGAGTTGTCGCCTTACAATAGCAATGTTACAAAATTTTGAGATTTTAAAAATCAAGTCTGTAATTTATCCCATCAGATAAAGCATAAAAAGAAGTTTAATTTGACACCTAATTCACTTTCATATCTCAAGTATTTAAAAAGTTATGGCCATTTTCATACTCGGAAATTAGCATCTTGTTCCCTATTGATTTTCTATGGACATAACAAAAAAGCTGTGATCGTGGGCAGTCAAAAGCCCATAACCTTCTTAAAAATTAAGAGAACTGAATGAAATTTTCAGTTATCGTAGATTGAACCATTCTGAAACAAATATAAAATAATCTTACTTGGATGTCCTGAAATTAAAGCATATAATTAGTTAGTTACCCAAGTGTAGCTAATTTCAAACTTCAATTACTAGATCTAAACATCTATCCATTTCTTAATAAATGATTAACATTTTTAAATAGCCTAAGTGTCCAAATAATATTCATAAATAATTCACAATAAAACATGATTTTAAAATCTCATTTACATTAATTTATAGGCCAAATGGAAGGAATTTAGTGTTCAATTGCTGTAAATTAAAGTCCATTTTAAATCAGCTTTCTAGTGGGATCCTGTGAACGCGCTGGTTTAGAACGTTCACATTGTGGTAGATTTGTGCCCTCAAATGCCCAGAAAAATACTGCGAGATATAATGGGCCCAAAATGAGCTACTCGCAATATTAAACTTTGTATAAAGGGATCTTAAGAAGCCCTTTTTAATGTAAAAATAAGCAGCCTACCTTCAATTGTTTGCTCTTGAGACCCTGACAGCTGCCGGTGGTCGTGGGTTTAGAGATTGATTTTTAAACTACTATAACTATTATACGAGGCCTTTAAAACTAATAATAGCTTTTGCGACGGGGTCTTCCAGCGATTTTTCGTTAATAATTAACTAGGCTGAAGATCTTCGATTTGAACAGCCTAGAGAAAATCGCGTTTTAAACCCGCCCCCCTCTAAACGGCGCCAACATCGCGCACACCCGCAGCGACAGATTTTCAGCGACGCTTCAGGTAGGCTTTGCAACATGCCTACTTACAACACGAGAGACCCGTGTTCCATCCTGATTACAGCTGCTTGTATGTACGGAGTTTGTACGTTCTCCCCGTGACCTGAGTGGGTTTTCTCCAGGTGCTCAGGTTTCCTCCCACACTCCAAAGACATGCAGGTCCGTTGGCAAATTAGCTTCGTTAAAATTTCTAAATTGCCCAAAAGTGTGTGTAGGATAGTGCCAGTGAGCTGGTCGGGCTTGCTGGTCGGCGCGGACTCGGTGGGCTGCACCTCCAGTCAGGATCGGACCCGCATCTCTGGCAGCAACTCTACCGCTGCGCTACTGTGCCACCACCGTGCAAATCAACATCGGTTAGAACGTCGCCCGTGCAAGGTCACGATTCAAAGGTTCCAACGTACCTGATTTCTTCCTCGGGAGTATGGAATCGGATCTGAATGGGTTGGACGGAGGGCATGTAGACATCGTCAGCCAAGGACAGTGTAAAGTTGACACGGACACGAGGGTAAACTTCATTTGCCTGTGTGGGATGTCATTCATCAGGTTTAATTCTGGGACTTGTAAATACAATAGACAATAGACAATAGGTGCAGGAGTAGGCCATTTGGCCCTTCGAGCCAGCACCACCATTCAATGTGATCATGGCTGATCATCCCCAATCAGTACCCCGTTCCTGCCTTCTCCCCATATCCCCTGACTCCGCTATTTTTAAGAGCCCTATCTAGCTCTCTCTTGAAAGCATCCAGAGAACCTGCCTCCATCGCCCTCTGAGGCAGAGAATTCCACAGATTCACCACTCTCTGTGAGAAAAAGTGTTTCCTCGTCTCCGTTATAAATGGGTTACTCCTTATTCTCAAACTGTGGCCCCTTGTTCTGGACTCCCTCAACATCGGGAACATGTTTCCTGCCTCTAGCGTGTCCAAGCCCTTAACAATCTCATCCTTCTAAACTCCAGAGTGTACAAGCCCAGCCGCTCCATTCTCTCAGCATATGACAGTCCCGCCATCCCGGGAATTAACCTGGTGAACCTGCGCTGCACTCACTCAATAGCAATACGCGCTGACAGTGAAGGCTGGAGCAAAGCAGACTGAGGTTAAACTCCCACAAGGGTAACGTTAGACTTCAATATTTGATTCAAAGATACTTTATTGTCACATGTACCAAGGTACAGTGAAATTCTATGTTTGGTCTGCAATGTGTATTGCAGCTGGGAGAAGTCTCCTAAATGTAAATAGAGAGGAAAAGACATGTACAAACCGTTATTTTTCCACTGGTCTTGTCTGAGCGATAGGCTCTTACATCCTCCAAATCTTGAGTGGTGGTCAGGACTTCCTGAAGGAAGAAGGAAAAGATGTATACACTTATGTCTGTAGAAGGGTCTCGACCCGAAACGTCGCCTATTCCTTCGCTCCATAGATGCTGCCTCACCCGCTGAGTTTCGCCAGCATTTATGTCTACCTTATACTTATCGACGTGCATGGGATCATGAGAGGAATAAATAGGGTAAATGCACAGAGTCTTTTACCCAGAGTAGGGGAATCGAAAACCAGAGGACATAGGTTTAAAGTGAGGGGGAGATTTAACAGGATCCTGAGGGGCAGGTATATGGAACGAGCTGCCGGAGGAGGTAGTCGAGGCAGGTACTATCACAACATTTAGAAAGCATTTGGACAACTGGATAGGATAGGTTTAGAGGGGGTAGGGGCCAAATGTAGGCAGGTGGGACTAGCGTAGATGGAGCATGTTGGTCGGCATGGGCAAGTTGGGCTGAAGGGCCTGTTTCCACACTGAATGACTTTGGCTATGAAACTTGTTGCTGAGTTCATTATCATAATCGTGGGGGCGGGAGCGTCTATCTTCCCCTGCAGGTCAATAGCTCCTGCCCACTTCCCAGAGGCAGGGACTATTACAATGTTTAAGAAGCAATTAGGCAGGTATATATGGATAGGACAGGTTTAGAGGGATACGGGCCAAACGCAGGCAGGTGGGACTGGTGTAGATGGGGCATGTTGGTCGGTGTGGGCAAGTTGGGTCGGTGTGGGCAAGTTGGGTCGGGGTGGGCAAGTTGGGTCGGTGTGGGCAAGTTGGGTCGGTGTGGGCAAGTTGGGTCGGTGTGGGCAAGTTGGGTCGGTGTGGGCAAGTTGGGTCGGTGTGGGCAAGTTGGGTCGGTGTGGGCAAGTTGGGTCGGTGTGGGCAAGTTGGGTCGGTGTGGGGCAAGTTGGGTCGGTGTGGGCAAGTTGGGTCGGTGTGGGCAAGTTGGGTCGGTGTGGGCAAGTTGGGTCGGTGTGGGCAAGTTGGGTCGGGGTGGGCAAGTTGGGTCGGGGTGGGCAAGTTGGGTCGGGGTGGGCAAGTTGGGTCGGTGTGGGCAAGTTTCCACGATGTATGACTCGATTTCTGGAGATGGATGAATCCCAATCAACTTTCAATTCTGCAGAGAGCCACCTTGTATTTTTTTATCGTTTAGAGAATGTGGAAGTGTTTTGCAGTTGAATCACGACAATAGTCGGTCTCAGAAGTCACTGATTACTGATGTTCTTACCACGTCGTCCAGGGAAAACTGCGACCCTTGGGCCACAATATGTCCATTTACAGCAATCATGGCACAGCCATCGTAATACAGACGGTCACCATCACAGCCCTTCTGGTTAGCAAAGAGATAGATTCCACCATTCTGGAGGGACGGAAGAGAGACATCAGTCCTGGGTCGCTTGGGCACCTTACAATACAGCACAACATCAGTCTGAAGGGTCTCGACCCGAAACGTCACCCGTTTCTTCTCCGCAGAGATTAGAATTAGAATTAGATTCCTTTATTGTCATTCAGACCTTTCGGTCTGAACGAAATTATGTTGCCTGCAGTCATACACAGAACCAATAAAAACAGAACATACAATAAACACAAATTAAACATCCACCACAGTGAGTTCACCAAGCACATCCTCACTGTGATGGAGGCAAAGTCTTAGTCTCCGTCTCTTCCCTCTTTGTTCTCCCTCTGCGCTGAGGCGATCGATCCAGGCCGGAGATGCCGCTCCCTAGTCCAGCGGACCTCCGTGGTGATGTCGCCGCCGCCGAAAGCCGGAACGCCGTCTCCGCTCCGAGACGGCCCGCCACAGCATCAGCTCCGGGCAGCCGCCCCAGCTCCGGGTCCCGCAGTCTCCGCTCCGGGCCGCTGCCCCAGCTCCGGGTCCCGCAGTCTCCGCTCCGGGCCGCTTCCCCAGCTCCGGGTCCCGCAGTCTCCGCTCCGGGCCGCTGCCCCAGCTCCGGGTCCCGCAGTCTCCGCTCCGGGCCGCTGCCCCAGCTCCGGGTCCCGCAGTCTCCGCTCCGGGCCGCTGCCCCAGCTCCGGGTCCTGCAGTCTCCGCTCCGGGCCGCTTCCCCAGCTCCGGGTCCCGCAGTCTCCGCTCCGGGAGATGCTGCCTGTACCTGCACTATCCTACACACACTAGGGATAATTTACAATTTTACCTAAGCCAATTAGCCGACAAACCTATACAATCTTTGGAGTGTGGGGGGAAACTGGAGCACCCGGAGAAAACCCGCGCAGGTCACGGAGAGAACGTACAAACTCCGCACAGACAGCACCCGTAGTCAGGATTGAACCCGGGTCACTGGCGCTGTGAGGCTGCCTTACAGGTCATTTGAACAATGGACAACGGAGGACCCGGCGCGGGGGGGACCACCGTCAGGGGAGGGGGTTGGGGGGAGGGGGGAAGGGAGAACAAAGGGGGAACTGGTGCGGTGTGGGAGGGGGGGGATGTATTTGTAACTTTGTAAGCACCCTTTGTACAGAGCCCTAGTGAGAACACACCTGGAGTATTGTGTGCAGTTTTGGTCCCCCTAATTTGAGGAAGGACATTCTTGCTATTGAGGGAGTGCAGCGTAGGTTTCAAGGTTAATTCCCGGGATGGCGGGACTGTCATATGCTAAGAGAATGGGGCAGCAGGGCTTGTACACTCTGGAGTTTAGAAGGATGAGAGGGTATCTCATTGAAGCATATAAGACTGTTAAAGCTTTGGACACGCTAGAGGCAGGAAACATGTTCCCGATGTTGGGGGAGTCCAGAACCAGGGGCCACAGTTTAAGAATAAGGGGTAAGCCATTTAGAACGGAGACGAGGAATCACTTTTTCTCACAGGGAGTGGTGAGTCTGTGGAATTCTCTGCCCCAGAGGGCGGTGGAGGCGGGTTCTCTGGATGCTTTCAAGAGAGAGCTAGATAGGGCTCTTAAAGATAGCGGAGTCAGGGGATATGGGGAGAAGGCAGGAACGGGGTACTGATTGGGGATGATCAGCCATGATCACATTGAATGGCGGTGCTGGCTCGAAGGGCCGAATGGCCTACTCCTGCACCTATTGTCTATGGTCTATTGTCTTTATGGGTGACTATTTTGGGCAAGTAATTTCACTGTGACTGGTCACCTGTGACAATATAATATTCCATTCTATTCTTTTTTTTTTTAAAGCATTTCTGTCAGCAATTCTTGCGACCTTCCCGCAAACCCATTGATATTTGAAAACACCTCATTCCCCACATATTTACCTTTGACGTGGCCGTCTTTATGAGGTCGGCCCTCAAATAGCTTTTACGAAGGACATGGTGGCTCGCTGAAGAATTAGTAAATATCTCCACCCCATCAATCGACATGGCGATGTGAGGACTGGGCAGGGAACAGAACAAGGCAAGTCAGTCTTTCTCAAGTTCCGTATTCAGCATCCAGTATTCAGTATTTATTTAATATCATTTTAACTGAGTACTTGCATACACAGATGAAACGAAAAAGCCGTTTCTCGATCAGTTTCCATTCAGTGTAGTTAATGTGCATGATTAACTTAACTAAGTTGCTAGATGATTCTCAAGCGTATCATGCAACTGGTAGAGGAGCCTTTCTATTTTAACAAACGCATAGAAACATCTATCAGATTTTGTCCTTTCTCTGCCCTCACACGTGGATGGGTAGGAAGTGTCTTCCTCCTAATCCCTATGCTTGTCCCTTTATCTTCAGGTTGTCAGCGGATGGCGCAGTGGTAGAGTCGCTGCCTTACAGCCCTTGCAGCGCCAGAGGCCTGGGTTCGATCCCGACTACGGGCGCCGTCCGCACGGAGTTTTATCGTTCTCCCCGTCACCCGTGTGGGTTTTCCCCAAGATCCTCCCACACTCCAAAGACGTACAGGTTTGTAGGTTAATTAGCTTGGGTATAAATGTAAAATTGTGTGTGTGGGATAGATAATGTGTGGGGGTCGCTGGTCGGTGCGGATTGGGTGGGCTGAAGGGCCTGTTTCCGCGCTGTATCTCTAAACCAAACCAAACTAAACTGGTTGAGATGACTTCTTATTTTTTAGATTTATGATAGATCAGATTTAGTCTTTTCTCTGTCCTCGCAGTTGGGAGGGAATATCTTGCTCCTAATCCCAATGCTTGTACCTTGGTTGCCAACATCACACCAACATCACACCTCCTTGCATCACATACCAGTAGGGTTACCAACTGTCCCGTATTAGCCGGGACATCCGGTTTGCCTTGTACGGGACCGCCCTAGTCCTATATTTGACTGCGACTACTCGGGTCGAGGGAACTGTTGGGTCGGAGCGCCCCATCCGGTCCCACCTCACCCATCCCGACGTAGTGCAGCCCATGGAGTGCAGCAGCCTCGCCCGTGACCCCGTCGGTCAGCAGCCCGGCCAGCTGTCGGACCTTCGCTTACCGCCGACACCACCACCCCTCCTTCCCATCATCGGTTCACGAGTTGGATGGGGCACCGCACTTTGTCGAGCTGGCCCGCCGGCTGGGCTTTGTGTGCAGTCCAGCACCCGGGCCAACTCATCATTCACCCAGCCACGGCCGAGTCGGTCAATGAATTGCCGTCGGGAGTTTGTCCCTTATTTTGACTTTTTGTCCCTTATTTGGGAGTGAGAAAGTTAACAACCCTACATATCAGGATTATTCTTATCAAATGTCTGTAGAATCTCCGACTTCCCTTCACACACACACTATATCTCAACACAACCATGTCAACAAGATTACAAGGGCAGACAACGGAAGCAAGTGTCAAAAACCTAAACTCCAGGCCTAACTTACAAACGCAGCCCAGACCATCACACAATCCAACCTCCCTTCCATTGACTCCATCTGCACTACATATTTTGGTCACCTCATCTCATTACCTAGAGCTTGTTTTTACTGGATTGTAAATAGTAGGGTTTCATTGTGAGTCATGCATTCCTTTCCTATTCTAACTCACTTAGCTGACAGCGTTAAAAGGGAGGAGGTGCACTTAGTGGCTAAGTTTTAATTAACTGACAGACATTATGGGATCAGAAAGTGTCTCTACAGAATTTTGACAACGGTGTTCATAAGTGATAGGACCATAATTAGGCCATTCGGCCCATCAAGTCTACTCCCCCATTCATTCATGGCTGATCTATCTCTCCCTCCTAACCACATTCTCCTGCCTTCTTCCCACAACCCCTGACACCCGTACTAATCAAGAATCTATCTACCTCTGCCTTAAAAATAAATTAGATGTCTACGTTAATCCCGGCTAAATTGGACAAGTCAGGACTTCAAAATGGGGTTCAGTTTCAGGGTTTGCTGGGAGATTTGGTCAAATTGGAATTGCTCTCCGCAGAGCTGGGATAGGCTGCGCAAGGTGCCAGGGAGTCTGGAACTTAAATACTATTTGCAAGCAAAGAATGGGAAGCCTTGCAAACCCTGTCAATCTGGTACTAAATGCATAGATTGGATGGCTGCAAACCAGACATATACCTTGTAAATAGCTTGTAAATAATGTTGCAGGATTGACTTTGCCAAGTGTTGATTGGATGGGGTGTTGAGCTTTTTCTGAGAGTTCTGTTAACCAGGGTAAATGTTTCCAAGTTGACTTCATCTCGAAGTCCGTTGTGAATACAATGTATTGAACTGTTGTATCATTGGGTTAGGGAAATGCCTGTTATGTATGGGGTTAATCGATATTTGTAATTGGGTGATTAAGAGACAACCCCCGTGTGGGTCGGCCCCTCGAGTTCACGGGGCATATAAAAGTCCCTGGTCACGCGGCTCAGGGTCGATCTTCTGGAAGAGCGCTCAGGACCACGTACCCTTCTGGAGTGCCTCTGTCCACGCGAGGTCTAGAGGGCTTGAACAGATAGACGCAGGGATCGAACCCACGGTGGGATAGGTACAGTGTGTGATCTGTGACGCACTTTTGGTAAAATAAAATTTAGTTGTTTCAAGTGCTTGATTCAGTGTTTTTACTGAAACTAGACTAGGGGGGAAGTTACTTAAGATAGGGAATCCACCCACACATTCATAAGATTACATTAGAATGACTGCAAGGAATCTCGGGTAATATGATTTTTTTTTAATCAATTATATTTAGTTATAAGGTACTTAAATTAATTTGTCACTGATAGGCAAATTAAGCATTTAGAAGAATAAGGGTGGATCTCATGGAAACCCACCGAATAATGAAAAGCCAAGAGAGAGGATGTTTCCAGTCTGTTTCCAGAGGACACAGCCTAAGAATAAAAGGACAAAACTTTAGAATGGAGATGAGGGGGGATTTCTTTAGTAGAATCTATTACCACAGATGGCTGCGGAGACCAAGACATTTTTTTTTAAAAGCAGAGATTGATAGGTTCTTGATTAGTTGGGGCGTCAAGAGTTACAGGGAGAAGGCAGGAGAATGGGTCAGAGAGGGACAGGTGCATCACTTATGATTCAATGGCGGAGTAGATTTGATGGGCCAAATGGCCTCATTCTGCTCCTATGACTTATCAACTAGGATGGAAAACCTATGGAAGAGAGTTGCCGAGTCCACATGTGCAACGATGGAGGTTCTGACAGCAGCGAAGGGAAGAAGCAGAGAACTGAAGTGATTTCAGTCGAACTTATCTCTTCGGTCACATTTTTGGCTATTTAAAAAAACACAAGGGTGGTAGAGAGGTAGAGCTACTGCCTGAGTGCCAGAAACTCGGGTTTTGAGATATATTCCATCATTCTAGAGGGATGGTAAGGAGAAATCAGTCCTGGGCTCCTCAGGCAAACTTACACCCAATATTGATTTTTCTAATCCTGACTACAGAGTTTGTACGTTCTCCCCGTGACCAGCGTGTGGTTTCTCTGAGATCTTAGGTTTCCTCCCACACTCTAAAGACATACACGTTTGTAAGTTAATTGCTTTGGTATAAATGTAAAATAGTCCCTAATGTGTTTAGGGTAGAGTAATATCCCTGTCCCACGGTACAAGTACAAAGTAGGCATGCAGGTGCAGCAGGCAGTGAAGAAAGCGAATGGGATTGTGGTAGCGAATGCAGTGAAGAAAGCGAATGGTAATGAATCTCCTCCATTGCCAGAGTGAGCAACACCGGAAATTGGAGGAACAGCACCTCATATTCCACCTGGGTTGCTTGCGTCCGGATGGCATGAACGTTGAATTCTCCCAATTTTGCTAGCCCTTGCTGTCTCCTCCCCTTCCTTAACCCTCGAGCTGTCTCCTCCCATCTCCCCGCCCTCGGGCTCCTCCTCCTCCCTTTTTCCTTCCTTCTCCCCCCCCCCCACCCCCCATCAGTCTGAAGAAGGGTTTTGGCCCGAAACGTCGCCTATTTCCTTCGCTCCATAGATGCTGCTGTACCCGCTGAGTTTCTCCAGCAATTTTGTGTACAAAGCGAATGGTATGTTAGCTTTCATAGCAAAAGGATTTGAGTATAGGAGCAGGGAGGTTCTACTGCAGTTGTACAGGGTCTTGGTGAGACCACACCTGGAGTGTTGCGTACAGTTTTGGTCTACAAATCTGAGGAAGGACATTATTGCCATAGAGGGAGTGCAGAGAAGGTTCACCAGACTGATTCCTGGGATGTCAGGACTTTCATATGAAGAAAGACTGGATAGACTTGGTTTATTCTCTCTAGAATTTAGGAGATTGAGGGGGGATCTTATAGAAACTTACAAAATTCTTAAGGGGTTGGACAGGCTAGATGCAGGAAGATTGTTCCCGATGTTGGGGAAGTCCAGGACAAGGGGTCACAGCTTAAGGATAAGGGGGAAATCCTTTAAAACCGAGATGAGAAAAACTTTTTTCACACAGAGAGTGGTGAATCTCTGGAACTCTCTGTCACAGAGGGTAGTTGAGGCCAGTTCATTGGCTATATTTAAGAGGGAGTTAGATGTGGCCCTTGTGGCTAAGGGGATCAGCGGGTATGGAGAGAAGGCAGGTACGGGATACTGAGTTGGATGATCAGCCATGATCATATTGAATGGCGGTGCAGGCTCGAAGGGCCGAATGGCCTCCTTCTGCACCTATTTTCTATGTTTCTATATTTCTATTCCAAGAGCTCTACCGAGTTTTTCAAAAATCAAAACTCGTGGTAAGCACGGAGAATGTACGTAGCGGGTACGTCGGAGCTCGGGGACGTCTCTTAGCGGCTCGTAATGCTAACGGCAGGTACTCGGGAAGACACGCTAACGGCAGGTAAGCACGGGAAGACTCGTGAAGATTTTTCAACATGATGAAAAATGTCCACGAGAGCCCCGAGTACCGACGAGTGGCCATTACCGTAAATCTCCGAGTTCGAATCAGGGCAAACTCGGGAGAGCTCTTGGAATTAACTCGCACCGGGGGACAGGGCTTTTAATGTGTGAGGATCGCTGGTCGGCACAGATTCGGTGGGCCAATGGGCCTGTTTCCATTAAGTCATAAGGTCATAAGTAAAAGGTGCAGAATTAGGCCATTCGGCCCATCAAGTCTATTCTGCCATTCAATCATGGCTGATCTATCTCTCACTCCTAACCCCATTCTCCTGCCTTCTCCCCATAACCCTGACACCCGTACTAATCAAGAATCTAGCTATCTCTGCTTTTAAAATATACATTGACATGGCCTCCACAGCCATTTGTGGCAAAGAATTCCACAGATTCACCTCCCACTGATGAAATAAATTCCTTCTCATCTCCTTCCCAAAGGAACGTCCTTTAATTCTGAGGCTATGACCTCTAGTCCTAGACTCTCCCACCAGTGGAAACATCCTCTCCACATCCACTCTATCCAAGCTTTTCACTATTCTGTACGGGGTGGGAGATTGCAACCTACACGTGGTCCGCCCTGTTTCGACTAATGCAATCAACCCGAGGTGCACAAACCAATAGATCAAATCGAACAAGTTGACCTGCAACTTTAGGCTGTGCGCGCCCTACGCAGGAAGAAGACAATTCGGTACGTTTCAATGAGGTCGTCCCTCATTCTTCTAAACTCCAGCGAGTACAGGCCCAGTGCCATCAAACGCTCATCAAATGTTAACCCGCTCATTCCTGGGATCATTCTCGTAAACCTCCTGTGGACCCTCTCTGGGGGCCAGCACATCCTTCCTCAGATATAGGGCCCAAAATTGCTCACAATATTCCAAATCTGGCCTGACCAACGCCTTATGGAGCCTCACCGTTACATCCCCATTTTTGTATTCTAGCCCTCTTGTAAAGAGGGAGTGGTCGGAGTGAGGCTGGTCCTTGATTATGTTGGTGGCCTCGCGGAGGCAGTGTGAAGTGTAGACAGTCTCTATCCATTCTCTGCATGACTCTCATAATTTTATATACTTCTCTCATGTCCCTCCATCCCCCCACCCCCATTTACAGCAAAAACGATCCAAGTTTTTCCAACTGTCCTTCGAGCTAAAATATCTCTAATCCAGGACACGCCCTGATGAACCTGTTCTGCAATCTCTCCAAAGCAACCTCACCTAATCTCCTTTCTGTAATGCAAATTTGACTTTACTTTAGAGATACAGCGTGGAAACAGGTCCTTCAACCCACCGGGACCGCGCCCACCAGTGATCACCCGCACACCACCACTATCGTACACACACTAGGGACAATTTACAATTTACAGAAGCCAATTAACCTCAGATATGGGGCACAAAACTGCTCACAATACTCCAAATGCGGCCTGACTGTCTTATAAAGCCTCAGCATAAAGGGCCTGTCCCGCTTGGCGATTTTTTCAGCGACTGCCAGCGTCATTTCAGTGTCACCAAAAGATTTTGAACATTTCAAAATCCAGCGGTGACAAATAAAATGTCGCGCCACATTTTAAAAAATGGCGCGCTTCAATACGTCATCACGCCGCGTCACGCCGCATATTTTCCGGTCACCTGATACGTCAGTCAATGATGCCGACAGTCGCCGAAAAAATCGCCAAGTGGGACATGCCCTGTGCATCCCTTTAGGTTTAGAGATACAGCGTGGAAACAGGCCCACCGGCCCACACCCATCAGCGATCCCCGCACACTAACACTATCCGACACACGCCTAGGACAATTTTACATTTCTACCAAGCCAGCCAAGCACCCGACAAACCTGGGCGTCTTTGGAGTGTGGGAGGAAACCGGAGCGCCCGGTGGTCACGGGAAGAACGTACAAACTCCATACAGACAGCACCCGTCGTCAGGATCGAACTCGGGTCTCTGGCGCTGTAAGGCAGCCACTCAAACGCTGCGCCACCGTGCCGCCCCAAGTGAATGATTGAATGAATTAATACGTTTATTTGATCAAGTATTCACATACAAGGAATTTGCCTTGGTGCTCTGCCCGCAAAGTAGTTTCATGTTTCTGGCTTACTATTTTTGTGAACCATGGAGTGGGGGGGGGGGGGGGGGGTCTTCCTCCATCTGCAAGAATTATCCCAACTACCCCCCCAACCCCTCACTCACTCAACCATTGCATGTATGAATAAGTGATTACTCATCGAGCCTCTACATCATTATGCCCAATGGCAAATTGGAACAGAGCCAAGGACAAATAGATCCACAAGCCTGGACTAGTCCTGCATTCATTTGTGTGCAGTCAACTTTTGCAATAGTTTAGTTTAGGTTTGGAGATTTTAAGCATGGAAACAGACCCTTCGGCCCACCGAGTCCGTCCCGACCATCGATCATCCACTCACACCAGTTCTATGTTATCTATCCCACTTTCTCATCCACTTCCTACAATGTTATCTATCCACTTCACATAGAGTTGTGAGTCTGTTGAATTCTCTGCCTCAGAAGGCAGTGGATACCAATTCTCTGGATGCTTTCAGGAGAGAGTTAGATGGATCTCTTAAAGATAGTGGAGTCAAGGGATATGGGGAGAAGGCAGGAACAGGGTACTGATTGTGGATGATCAGCCATGATCACATTGATTGGCGGTGCTGGGTCAAAGGGCCGAATGGCCTACTCCTGCACCTATTGTCTATTGTCTATTGTTTAAATAGGGGCAATTTACAGAGGCCAATTAACCTGCAAACGCATACGTCTTGTGGTGTGGGAGGAAACCGGAGCTCCTGGAGGAAACCCACGTGGTCACAGGGAGAACATGCAAACTCCGCTCAGACAGCATCCAAGGTTCCAATAACAAACAGTATTGAGACGCACCCAGTATTCTTGTTTTCCTCTTTGTCCTGTCAGCTTCTTGTTCCTCTAACTGAGACTAACCTATTTTTGTACCCATTTGCACCCAATCGGTAATGAATAATAAAGTGCTCGAATGGCCTAACTATTGTCTATTAGATTCAAATTCAGCTAGCTCATGTCTCCGAACCCAACAAATCTCTGAAATAAATTCTCTCCAATATCAGCATTATCTACTATTTTAGTAGAAAGATTAAATGGCATGAAAACATTTTTTTTTCTGTTAATGTAAAATAATTTTAATTAATTTTGGAGAGAGCTCTGGGAAAGGACAGAATGAATTGGGGGAAAAAAAGACACAATGTGCTGGAGTAACTCAGTGAGCGGGTCAGGCAGCATCTATGGAGAACACGGATAGGTGATGTTTTGGGTCGGGTCCCTTCCTCATACCAAAGAAGGACCCTGAGTGGAAACGTCACTTATTCATGTTTAGTTTAGTTTTGAGATAGAGCGCAGAAACAGGCCCTTCGGCCCACCGAGTCCGTGCCGACCAGCGATCCCCACACATTAACACTATCCTACACACACTAAGGACAATATAAGTTTATATCAAGCCAATTAACCTACAAGCTTGTACGTTTTTAGAGTGTCGGAGAAAACCCATGCAGGTCACGGGGAGGAAGTGCAATCTCCATACAGACAAGCACCCGTAGTCAGGATCGAACCCGGGTCTCTGGCGCTGTACGATCTCCAGAGATCTAGTCTGATCCGCCGAGTTACCCCAGCACTTTGCGTCTTTTTTTTCTGTAAACCAGCATCTGCAGTTCCTTGCTTCTAGGGATTAATTGAATTTGTTTGCGACACTTCAGTTGTGTACACCAATAACATAACTCAAGATTAGAATTAGAATATTTGTTAGTACACAAAGGAATGTTCTCTCAGGAAGGTCGTTCACTCCAGAATAGTTAGTGATGTTTAGTTTAGTTTAGTTTCTTTTCGAGACGTAGCATGGAAACAGGCCCTTCAGCCCACCAGGTCCGCGCCGACTAGCGATCCCCGCACATTAACACTATCCCATTATGGACAATTTTTACATTTACAAAGCCAATTAACCTACAAACCTGTACGTATTTAGAATGTGGGAGGAAACAGAAGATCGCGGAGAAAACCCACTCAGGTCACGGGGAGAACGTACAAGTTTCGTACAGACAGCACCCGTAGTTGGGATCGAACCCGGGTCTCCGGCACTGCATTTGCTGCAAGGCAGCAACTCTACCGCTGCGCCACCGTGACTGCCCCATAATATCCACCGTGGATATTATATTTAATTTGTTCATTACAACCTCGACAGCCCATTTGGCAGAAAGCGAAATCTGTTAAATCCAATGTTTCGAAAGCGAAATTTGAGGGATTAATCCTAAAAAATTGCAAGAGAGAAAAATGACTTGCACTTTAAGCGGTGGCACAGTGGAAGATTTGCTAGCTTCCAGCACCAGCTAGCCCTCACTGCAAGATAGTGCCTAAGCTAGGCAACTCTCTGCGCGATGGTCCCAGCCGATGGGCGGCACCGTGGCGCAGCGGTAGAGTTGCTGCCTTACAGCACTTGCAGCGCCGGACACCCGGGTTCGATCCCGACTACGGGCGCTGTCTGTACGGAGTTTGTACCTTCTCCCCGTGACCGCGTGGGTTTTCTCCGAGATCTTCAGTTTCCTCCCACACTACAAAGATGTACAGGTTTGTAGGTTAATTGGCTTGGTGTAAGTGTAAATTGTCCCTAGTGTGTGTGTAGGATAGTGCTAGTGTGCGGGGATCACTGGTCGGCACGGACTCGGTGGGCCGAAGGGCCTGTTTCCGTGCTGTATCTCTAAAACTAAAAGTTAAGTGGATCTGCAATCGCTCATTACAACAGCTCCACTATTTTAGACCTCTACTAGGTATCTGTACACTGTGGACGACTTGATTGTAATCATGTATAGTCCTTCCACTGTCCCAGTTCGATCCTGACCACGGATGCTGTCTATGCTGAGTTTCTACATTCTCCCCATGACAGGCGTGGGTTTTCTCCGGGTGCTCCGGTTTCCTCCGACACTCCAAAGACATAAAGGTTTGTAGAGTAATTGGCTTGGTATAAATGTATAAATTGTACCGAGTGTGTGTGAGGTAGTGTTAATGTGGGCCAAAGGGCCAAATCTCGAAACTAAAAAAAAATTTAACAAACTGATCAAATGCTGTGTCACTGACGAGAGTTTACTGAGCGCCATTTGGCTGTGACTTGTCTTACATTTTGACCACAGTGACACTATTTAAAAAGTTCTGCTGGCTATAAAATACTTTGGGGCACAACGAGACTGTGAAAAGTGCAACACAAATGGAAAAGTACCCACCTGTTAGCAGTCCAGAGCTCCTCACATATTTCACTCCCGAGGCAGGTCTCCTTCGTGGCCAAGACAGCATCTCCAAATGGCACTGTTTCCTTTAAAGAAGAACGTGAGTTTTGTTATTATCTTCCACTTTCATCTGTCATTCCAATACAGCCAATCCCAGACTTAAGTCGTAGTTGAGTTACGTAAACCTGCACTTACATAAACATTTCTGTTCTCAGACCCGACTGCAATCAAGGCAGTTTGTCATTTCCACAACACTGACATTCACTCAAGTTGACATCGGAGAAACAAGCCGGCAATGCTTACCCAGAAGACAGCAAAGTCCAATCAAGTATTAAGAAAGAGCTGCAGATGCTGGTAAAATTGATGGTAGACACAAAATGCTGGAGTAACTCAGCGGGTGAAGCAGCATCTCTGGAGGCAGCATCTCATTCCTTCTCTCCAGAGAGGAAGAAGGGTCTCGCCCCGAAACCTCACCCAATCCTTCTTTCCAGAGATGCTGCCTCACCCGCTGAGTTACTCCACCATTTTGTGTCTAAAGTCCAATCAAGGATAGTCCGAGGGTCAACAGTGATGTAGCTAGTAGTCCAGGACTGGCTCTTTGGTCGCGGTAGGATGAATTTGGTTGATACCTGGATGACGACTGACATCTTATCGTACAGTTTAGTTCAATGAGGTATATATTAGTTCAAGACTGCTCAGATTCTGGGATGTGGATGTCACCCATTCTAAAATCCATTCTACGACAATATCCCCCCCCCCCCCCCAAAAAAAATGTGGGTCCACAGTTCAGCTCACCTGTCCTGTCACCGACTGGATTATTTCTGGTAGGTAATGCTCCTCGATTTTCCTATGAATAATAAAAGTATGATCACTTAAACCATTTGCATATAAATGCTTCATTATACATAAGCTTTTAAACATTTCAAATTGAATTATTCCAGTGGCACTGCTCCAATTAGGTCAATCCAGATTACTTTTGTGAGGCCAACATAATTCTCTTTAAGTTTATGGACCCTGTCCGAGGTTTATTATGGCCAAAGGGCAGCACAGTGGTGCTTTACCTTGCTGCAGGTTTTACCTTGCACTAAACCAGGGGTGGGCAACCTTGTTCTGCATAGGGGCCGGGACGCACGTCTATACGCGGATGGCGGGCCACATCTATCACGTGTACACATGGATCCTGCCCCGGATGGCAGGCATCAAATCACGTGTTTACAGAAGGTAGACAGAAATGCTGAGGAAACTCAACAGGTGAGGCAGCCTCATGCAATCATAGAAACATAGAAACATAGAAAATAGGTGCAGGAATAGGCCATTAGGCCCTTGGAGCCTGCACCGCCATTGAATTGTATCCAATAGCATAGTTTTGCATTCCTGATTTGCCTGTATATTCAAATCTTACACTAAGGCAGGTAATCAGCATTAAATGGAAAAACTCCACTTTAAACAAATCCCTGGCCTGCTCAACCTCTCCCCACAGGTCCTGGCAACTATCTTAGAAACATAGAAACATAGAAATAGGTGCAGGAGTAGGCCATTCGGCCCTTCGAGCCTGCACCGTCATTCAGTATGATCATGGCTGATCATCCAACTCAGTATCCTGTACCTGCCTTCTCTCCATACCCCCTGATCCCTTTAGCCACAAGGGCCACATCTAACTCCCTCTTAAATATAGCCAATGAACTGGCCTCAACTACCTTCTGTGGCAGAGAATTCCAGAGATTCACCACTCTCTGTGTGAAAAATTATACAGCGGGCCGGTTGATTACGGGGAAAAAAATCCGCCTGCAGCCCAGATGATTCCAGGTTACGGGCCGCATTCGGCCCGGGGGCCGTAGGATGATGACCTCTGCACTAAACATTATTCCCTTATCACTCCAAATGGAACGATTGTAATCATATATTGTCTTTCTGCTGACTGGTCGGCACGTAACAAAAGCTTTTCACTGTACCTCGGTACACGTGACAATAAACTAAACTGAAACTCAAAGAGACCCGAGTCCGATCCTGACCTCGGCTGCTGTCTGTGTGGAGTTTGCAGGTTCACCCTGCGACCGCGTGGGTTTCCTCCAGGTGCTCCGGTTTCCTCCCACATCCCAGACGCGTGGGCCTGATCTCTGCAAATTTCCCCTAGTGAGCTGGATAGCCAGTGTGAACGGGTGATCGATGGTCGGCATGGACTTACTGGGCCAAAGGGCCTCTTCCCATGCCGTGTCTCTCTCTATTCTCATTTTCCAACTGCTTTTTACCATTGCTTTTCTTTTTAGAAAGGTCAATGGCTCCAACATGTAATGTTCCAACAAGTATTTTTACATTCGCTGATTCAACATTGCTTTTCATTTAAAGCGAAATACAAACATGCTCAAGGTCAGGTGACAAAAGGCAACAGTGATTGCACAGATCATTATCAAAACACGACTCTCGGTTTGTTCAAACCTGATAAAATATCACACATTTAAATAAACATGATAAAGTTTCGAGCTGTTCCTTCCGCCACATCACAATTAGTAATTTATGCATCATTGTTGGTACTTCATCACACAATGAACACAGTGTTCACATCTAACACCATCCACATGTTGATGCATTGATCACTGCAAAGATGCAGAGATGTTTCAATCATAGGTTTGCTTGGACATTCAAAAAGTAAAAGTTCATTGAAACTTAACCCAGCCACTGCTAACAATTCGAGAGAAGTCGAGAGAGAAATACTATCTAACTCATTGGAGACCCTCAGACTATCTTTGATCGGACTTTACTGGCTTTATCTTGCACTAAACCAGGGGATCTTAACCTGGGGGGTCGGGACCCCCATTGAGGGTCGTTTGGGGCTTTGCCAGGGGACATGAAGGGGTCATAAATAACATATCCATCTGTTGAGCCCATTTTTAGGAACCCAACAAGGGTACGTAGTACCACATACAGTATTCTGTACGCCTATGCGCGCACGTATGCCAAAAAGGTTAAGAACCACTGCACTACATTACAACCAACCACGACATTTCGTTTGGACCTCAAGGGGTCCAAATGACAATAAATTGAATTGTATTGTATTGTATTGTATTGTACTAAGCGTTTTTCCCTTTTTCGAAATTGCGTTACCATGCAGCCATAATAGTAAAAAAGCACCAAAACACACATTTAACACAATTTATCACAAACATCTATCGCAGTGACTCTCCTGGAGGAGAACGACATTTCGTTCAAACTTGTTTTTGAATGACAAATGAAGAAATTCAAATATATCTGTACACCGCGAACGGCTCGATTGTAATCGTGTATAGTCTTTCTGCTGACTGGTTAGCACGCAACAAAAGCTTTTCACTGTATCTCGATACACATGACAATGAACTAAACGAAATAAATAAATAAACCAACCTCATCGAACCCCAGCTCGAGCCCAGGAACCTGGTTGATATTTTCTACCAATCTCAAGCCCAACGCCATCGAGTCTGATACGCGCGGGTGCCCTCTCCATCCAAGACCGCGAGAAATTGCAGAGTTGTGGACGCAGCCCAGTCCGTCACACAAACCAACTTCCCTTCGATTCACCCCATCTACACTTCACGCTGCCTCGGCATGGCCACCAACATAATCAAGGACGAGTCGCACCCCACTCACCCCCCCTTCTCCCCACTCCCATCACGCAAGCGGTACAGAAGGTTAAACCTTCAGTTGCAGGGACAGTTTCTTCCCAGCTGCTAAATCAGTCAATTAAATCACCCTCTCACCAACTAGAGAGCGGTCCTGACAATAGACAATAGGTGCGGGAGTAAGTGCAGGTTCGAGCCAGCACCGCCATTCAATGTGTTCATGGCTGGTCATCCACAATCACTACCCCGTTCCTGCCTTCTCCCCATATCCCTTGACTCCGCTATCTTTAAGAGCTCTTAGTTCTCTCTTGAAAGCATCCAGAGAGCCCGCCTCTGAGGCAGAGAATTCCACAGACTCACAATTCTCTGTGTGAAAAAGTTTTTCCTCATCTGCATTCTAAATGGCTTACCCCTTATTCTTAAACTGTGGCCCCTGGTTCTGGACTCCCCCAACATCGGGCAGATGACCTCCCATCTACCTCAGAGAGACCCTCGGATTATCCTTAATCGTGTTTTACCGGACTTGCACTAATGTTATATCCCTTGACCACTGCCCAGTCCATCATCGGCTCTGACCTCCCCACCATCGAAGGGATCTATCGCAGTCGCTGCCTCAAAAAGGCTGCCAGCATCATCAAGGACCCACACCATCCTGGCCACACACTCATCTCTCCGTTGCCATCGGGAAGAAGGTACAGGAGCCTGAAATCTGCTACATCCAGGTTCAGGAACAGCTACTTCCCCACAGCCATCAGACTATTAAACCCAACATCAAACAAGCTCTGAACAATAACAGCCTATTGCATTTTATCTGTTTATTTATTGTGTATATACATGTATGGTCTATGGTATATAGACACACTGAACTATTATCTCCTGTTCTGTATTATGTTTGCATATCCTGTTGTGCTGCAGCAAGCAAGGATTTCATTGTCCTATCTGGGACACATGACAATAAAACTCTCTTGTCTCTTGACTTGACTCTTTCTTATTGCTGACTGGATAGCACCCGGCAAAAATGCATTTCACTGTACCTCGGTCACGTGACAAAAAATAACCTGAACAACACAGCATCCAATTCACACAAGATCAGCTCGTCTCCAATCCTTGTCTACCCATTGCCTCAGCTCATCACCCATTCTCAGCTTCACAAAGCTAAAGCTTCGAGCATCCCAGTGGCACAGTGGGTAGAGCCACTGCCTCAGAGAACCAGGGTCGATCCCGGCCTTTGGTGCAGTCTGTGTGGAGTTTGCATGTTCTCCCTGTGACCGTGTGGGTTTCCTTCGGGTGCTCCGGTTTCCTCCCACATCCCAAAGACGTGTAGGTTTTAAGGTTGGTGTAAGAAAGAACTGCAGGTGCTGGTTTAAATCGAAGGTAGACACAAAATGCTGGAGTAGTCTGTGGAATTCTCTGCCTCAGAGGGCGGTGGAGGCAGGTTCTCTGGATGCTTTCAAGAGAGAGCTAGATAGGGCTCTTAAAGATAGCGGAGTCAGGGGATATGGGGAGAAGGCAGAAACGGGGTACTGATTGGGGATGATCAGCCATGATCACATTGAATGGCAGTGCTGGCTCGAAGGGCCAAATGGCCTACTCCTGCACCTATTGTCTATTGTCTATTGTCTATTGTAACTCAGCGGTTGAGGCAGCATCTCTGGAGAGAAGGAATGAGAAGGGAGAGAAGGATATGCTGCTTCACCTGCTGAGTTACTCCAGCATTTTGTGTCTACCTTGGGCTTTAAGGTTGATTGGCCCTCTGTAAATTGCCCCTTGTGTACAGGAGTATCTTAGAGTTATCCAGCCATACAGCACAGAAACAGGCCCTTCGGCCCAACTTGTCCACGCTGACCAACATGCCCCCCATCTTCACTCGTACCACCTGCCTGTGTTTGGTGTAGATCCCTCTCGATCTATGCTATCCATGTACCTATCCAAATGCCCCTCAAAGATGCGATAGTCCCTGCCTCAACTAACTCCACCAGCAGCTCGTTCCATACACCCTAGATAGGGCTCTTAAAGACAGCGGAGTCAGGGGATATGGGGAGAAGGCCGGAACGGGGTACTGATTGGGGATGATCAGCCATGATCACATTGAATGGCGGTGCTGGCTCGAAGGGCCGAATGGCCTCCTCCTGCACCTATTGTCTATTGTCATCACCCTTTGTGTAAAAAGGTTTCCCCTTAGGTTCCTTCCCCACTAAATCTTTCCCCCTCACCTGAGCACATGACTCCTGCATCACAGTTCAGATCTAGTTTCAGGAAGGACAACATAACATTTGTGTCTAAAGTCCGTTCGGATGCAAGGAATATTTGGCCTCACCTTGGTTTGTTCCAAGGGAGAAACCAACGTATTTCTCTGTAGTTTCCTCCATTCGCCATTATCATCTTTGGTCTTATTAACAAGATTTTCCTATAACATTAACAGCAACAGAATTGTTATTCATCTTCTTTACTATTGAAAAAAAAACACAAACACATCAGGTGGCGCAGCGGTAGAGTTGCGGCCTCACCGCGCCAGAGACCCGGGTTCAATCCCGACTACGGGTGCTGTCTGTACGGAGTTTGTACGTTCTCCCCGTGACCGCGTGGGTTTTCTCCGAGATCTTTGGTTTCCTCCCACACTCCAAAGACGTACGGGTTTGTAGGTTAATCGCCTTGGTATGAATGTAAAATTGTCCCGGGAGTGTGTTGGTGTGCAGGGATCGCTTGTCAGTGCGGACTCAGTGGGCCAAATGACCCGTTTCAGAGGTCTATCTCCAAACTAAACTAGACTAAAACAAAAATCAGTAAAAACAATCCGGACAATAGACCAGTGATGCACAAACCTGGAGGCTGAGGGTGGCCGGGCGGGAAGAGGGACGATGGTTGGAGGGATGATACAATCTAGGCGATGGCCATCTGCAGCTGGGGCTTTGAAAATGCAGCAAAAATCTGGCAGAGTACATTTTGCAAATGGCGTGCACTACTGGGCTGGCCTTCAGAAGTTCAGAGTACAACTTATTTTTGGAGAGAGATGGTGGACAACAAAATGTCCTCCCTTCTAATGGGACCAACTAAAGACAACTTCATGCCACCAACAGCGCTTTGGCCTGAATCAGAACCCACTCTCCGATGTAAAGTGCATTTCTGAAGTACAAAGAGTTTGGATAATATCATTCCATTGTGAGATGTTGGTCAGGCCACATTTAAGGGCCTGTCCCACATGCGATTTTTGTCGCGGGGTGACGCCTGTTTGGTCGTGAGCAGTCGCCCAAAGAGTCGTACCTTTTTCTGGTCGCCGCTGGATTTTCAACACGTTGAAAATTTTCGGCGACCTGCTACGACTATGACGGGTGCCGGCAAGTTGCCGAAAAAAAATCGCGTAAGTGGGGCAGGCCCTTTTGACTATTGTGTTCAATTTTGGTTGCCATGTTATTGGGAAGATGTTGTCAAGCTGGAAAGGGCTCAGAGCAGATTTATCAGGATGATGGCAGGACTCAAGGGACTGATCTATAGGGAGAGGTTGAGCAGGCTGGGACTCTATTCCTTGGAGCGCAGCAGGATGAGGGGATCTTACAGAGGTGTACAAAATCACGAGAGGAAGAGGTCGGGTAAACACACTGAGAGTATTGTGTTCAGTTTTGGGGCACGATGTCATGGGAAAGATGTTGTCAAGCTTGAAAGGGTGCAGAGAATGCTAAATGTAAAAAAAGTTGCACATATACACCATCAACTTTCTGGCACCCTTGGTCCCAGAGTCTTGCTGGATTATCCATGTTAGCGGACCAACAGAGGTCATGTAATAATAATTCAACAATACACCTCTGACCCGCTAATTATACCCCTCCCATCCCTCTAAAGCACCATGGACTGCAAGAAACCTAAATAAAGAATGAACAATGATCAAAGCATTAAACAATTAACGCTTTCACGACGGAGGCTCATGTCTCAAAAGAGCGCGCACCACACACAATGCTCTTGTGATTTTGTCCGGATTAAAGGACAATAGACAATAGGTGCAGGAGTAGGCCATTCGGCCCGTCGAGCCAGTGCCAGACCATCAATTGCCGGAAAATCGGTGGTGGACCTGTACAACGTTCACCAAAACCACTGGAACATCTAACACACACACACAAAAGCAGTAGAGTTCAAACTTATGTGTTCAAAAGGGAACTGCAGATGCTGGAATATCGAAGGTACACAGAATTGCTGAGGAAACTCAGCGGGTGCAGCAGCATCTATGGAGCGAAGGAAATAGGCGACGTTTCGGGCCGAAACCCTTCTTCAGACTGATGGGGGGTGGGGGGGGGGAGAAAGAAGGAAAAGGGGAGGAGGAGGAGGAGGAGCCCGAGGGCGGGCGGATGGGAGGGTGGGAGGAGACAGCTAGAGGGTTAAGGAAGGGGAGGAGACAGCACGGGCTAGCAAAATTGGGAGAATTCAATGTTAATGCCATACGGACGCAAGGTCCCCAGACGGAATATGAGGTGCTGTTCCTCCAATTTCCGCTGTTGCTCACTCTGGCAATGGAGGAGACCCAGGACAGAGAGGTCGGATTGGGAATGGGAGGGGGAGTTGAAGTGCTGAGCCACCGGGAGTTCAGGTAGGTTATTGCGGACTGAGCGGAGGTGTTCGGCGAAACGATCAAACTTAGTTCAAACTTACTTGTTGAGAAAGATCACCCTGCAGTTGTAGAGGGAACTTTTATGCATGACTGGCCTGGAGTGCAAGAAAAAAGACGGAGAGCTTAAAACAATGACTTATGAACCTTTATCTTATTCAACCAATCTTTTTAACTAATGTTTTTTTTAATCTCTTAGTAGTAGGGTTGGCAGCAATGTGGCTAAATTAATGAGCGATATGGTGGCGCAGCGGTAGAGTTGCCACCTTACAGCGCCAGGGAGCCGGATTCGATCCTGACTGTGTGTAGTTTGTACGTTCTCCCCGTGGCCATGTGGGTTTTCTCTGGGTACTCCAGTTTCCTCCGGTCCACACTCCAAGGACGTATAGATTTTCAGGGCGATTGGCTTTGTTAAAATTGTAAATTCCCCTCGCGTGTAGGGGTGATCACAGGTGGGGCTGGACTCAGTGGGACGGAGGGATTGTTTCCACGCTGTATCTCTAAACTTTGAAGCATAAGCGCCCAGCACCAAGAAGTGTGATAAGCACCAATAAAAATTAAATAAATCTGAAAATAAGACCTTGGATCAGGAATGTTGGCCAGGAAACTATCGGACGGACTATGTGAAAGTTAGAACAAAAGGTTCTAAAATGCCAGTCTAAAATGCCAACTCTGTTCACCTCTCTCTACAGAAGCTGTCCACTGTCAGGATTTCATTCTTTAGACTTTAGAGATACAGCTCAGATTAACTCAGCGGGTCAGACAGCATCTTTGGAGAAAAAAAGGATGGATGACGCTTCTTCAGACTGTCCCGACCCAAAACGTCGCCCATCCTTTTTCTCCAGAGATGCTGCCTGACCCGCTCAGTTACTCATAGAAACATAGAAACATAGAAAATAGGTGCAGTAGGCCATTCGGCCCTTTGAGCCTGCACCGTCATTCAATATGATCATGGCTGATTATCCAACTCAGTATCCTGTATCTCAGTATCTCAGTAGCCTTCTCTCCAAACCCCCTGATCCCTTTAGGCACAAGGGCCACATCTAACACTCTCTTAAATATAGCCAATGATCTGGCCTCAACTACCTTCTGTGGCAGAGAATTCCACAGATTCACCACTCTCTGTGTGAAAAATGTCCTAAAAGACTTCCCCCTTATCCTTAAACTGTGACCCCTTGTTCCCCAACATCGGGAAACAACGTTCCTGCATCTAGCCTGTCCAACCCCTTAAGAATTTTGTAAGTTTCAATCAGATCCCCCCTCAATCTTCTAAATTCTAGCGAGTACAAATTGTACTCCGGCACTTTGCGTCTGTCTTTGGTATAAACCAGCATCTGCAGTTCTTTGTTTCTACTTTTTGTCTTCACCTGAGATGCTGCCTGATGTACTCCGGCACTCTGTGACTTCAGTTGCAGTGAATGCTATTTTCTTATTTAAAAATACCATTTGATTTATTTCAATACATGCTTTAACATAATTATTAAATGATATCTGCAATAGAATAACATTGAATGTGTGGCATAGGTAAAATCTCAGATGTAAATGACATGGTTCGTTTAGAAGGTAGACAAAAATGCTGCAGGAACTCAGCGGGTGAGGCAGCATCTGCGGAGATAAGGAATAGGCGACGTTTCGGGTCGAGACCTTTCTTCAGACTGATGTTGGGGGGGGGGGGGGGGGGGAAAGAAGGGAAGAGGCGGAGACAGTGGGCTGTGGGAGAGGGGAAGGAGGGGGAAAGCAAGGACGACCTGAAGTCAATGTTCAAACCGCTGGGGTGTAAACTACCCAAGTGAAATATGAGGTGCTGTTCCTCCAATTTGTGGTGGGCTTCACTCTGGCCATGGAGGAGACCCATGACAGAAAAGTAGGATTGGGAGTGGGAGGGGGAGTTGAAGTGCTGAGCCACCGGGAGATCAGGTTGGCTATTGCGAACCGAGCGGAGGTGTTGGGCGAAGCGATCGCCAAGCCTGCGCTTGGTCTCACCGATGTAAAGAAGTTTAGAATAACATTTACGTTTCTGCATTTCATCCACTCACATGCCTACATCGCAAATTATGTCTTCAGTAGTTGGAGAGGTCAAGAGTTCTGCCAGCATTTGGAAGGAGTGCAGCACAGTGTCAGATTCCAGGTAGTGATCAGCACAGCCATATCCACTGAAAGAAGAGAACATGGAATGAAACAGAATGCAACATAAGACCATTGAATAAGTCCATCAATTTGCGGGCAACACCTTTCCCCTGATCATTGTTTTAGTTTTAGAGATACAGCGCGGAAACAGGCCCTTCGGCCCACCGAGTCCGCGGCGACCAGCGATCCCCGCACGTTTTAACACTACCCCACAGACACGAGGGACAATTTTACATTTACACCAAGCCAGACAGCACCTGTAGTCGGGATCGAGCCCGGGCCTCTGGCACTGTAAGGCAGCAATTCGACCGCTGCGCCACCGTGCCACATTGTTGCCTTTGATTTCTCCTTATGCATATCTTTCATTCATTTGTCCAGTGTTCTTTTTAATATCTCTCGTTTCCCTCCCTCCCCCCTGACTGTCAGTCTGAACAAGGGCCTTGACCCGGAACGTCAACTATTCCTTTTCTGCAGAGATGCTGCCTGACCCGCTGAATTACTCCAGTGTTTTGTGTCTAATGTCTTTTCGGAAAGTGTTCTAAAGAATCAATGTTTTGAAAGCTGCCCTTTAACTACAGATCCACCAGAGGGATTCTCACAATATTTTCAGCAATGTCAGAGTCAAAGGACAAAGGACCGATTTCAAGATGGCGGTGGGCTGTGGAGTGGATCAGTGTCGCCATGACAACGGGCCTTTACAGCCAAGGGAAGTCTGTACTCGTAAGAACTTTGGAACTTTATTAATAATAATAATAATAATAATAAATACTTTATTGATCCCCTCAGGGAAATTCAGATGTCCAGAAGCCCCCAACCAACAAACCCACAGATTCAAAACGAACGCAGACAGAAAATACATAGAATACAATGTGGACACTACCTGAGAGCAATAAATACTTAAAAAGACCAATAATTAACAATTAAAAATTAAAAATTGCAAAATGCATCCCCCTACAGCCTAGCGGTCCGAATTATAAAATCTAATGGCTGCAGGGGTGAAGGATCTCCTGAACCGCTCCGTTCTACAGGGCAGGGAGAGGAGCCGGTTGTTGTTCCGAGTGCTCTTTTGACTCTCCAGAATTACATGGAGGGGATGCCCGGGGTTTTTCAGGATGACCTGCACCTTGTGCCTCATACGCCTCTCAAGCACATCCATCCGAGTCTGAAGAAGGGTTTCGGCCCGAAACGTCGCCTATTTCCTTCGCTCCATAGATGCTGCTGCACCCGCTGAGTTTCCCCAGCAATTTTGTGTACCTTCGATATTCCAGCATCTGCAGTTCCCTTTTGAACACACCCATCCCAGAGTCTACTCTCCCCTCCAGCACTGAGCTAGCTCGTTTAACCAGTTTGACCAGCTTCTAGTTGTTTTTTGCACTAATGCTGTTGCCCCAGCAGACAACAGCGTAGAAAATTCATCAGAAACAAGGCGACTGTATGTGTACTGCCTCGGTGAAGCCTACTATATTACACTACAATCACTGCACTTGTGTATTTATCTATGATTGTGCTTATCTCAAGTTTGCAGACGACACAACCCTGATTGGACTGTTCCAGGATGGGGAAGAGTCTGCCTACAGACAGGAGGTGACACAGCTGGCGGCCTGGTGCCATCGCAACAACCTAGAGCTCAATGCTCTTAAGACAGTGGAATTGATTGTAGACTTTAGGAGAGCTCACCCCACTCACCATCAACAACACCACAGTCACATCTGTTGAGTCTTTTAAGTTCCTGGGAACCATCATCTCCAAGGACCTTAAGTGGGGGGCTACCATTGACTCCACAGTCAAAAAGACACAACAGATGTACTTCTTAAGGCAGCTGAGGAAACACAATCTGCCACAGGCAATGATGGTTCAATTCTACACGGCCATCGTAGAGTCTGTTCTCAACTTCTCTATCATGGTCTGGTTTGGCTCAGCCACCAAGCACGACACCTGGAGGCTGCAGCGAATCGTCCGATCAGCAGAGAAGATTATTGGCTGCAACCTTCTATCCATTGATGAACTGTACTCTGCAAGGGCCAGGAAGCGAGCGGGCAAGATCATCTCTGACCCCCCTCACCCTGGCCACAAACTCTTTGAATCATTTCCCTCTGGAAGGCGACTCCGGGCTGTCAAAGCTGCCACAGCCAGACATAAAAAACAGTTTTTATCCACGAGTAGTTGCTCTACTCAACAGCCAAAAATCTGTAGCCTCCCTTTGATCTGGTATTTTGTCGGTTCACATGCTTGATCAATGGTGTTTTATCATTAATGTTTTATTATTATTAATGTTTAGTGTTTTCTGAGTCATTCGTAACTGTCACTGTATGTCATGTTGTTACTTGTGGGCGGAGCACCAAGGCAAATTCCTTGTATGTGAATACTTGGCCAATAAACTTACTTACTTACTTACTTCATCTATAGTATGGGCACTATTGATAAGCTCATCCATACCAGATTTACAAAAGAAAGAATTTCACTGTACCTAGGTACATGCGACCATACAGTATGTATCATTATCATCACGAGGTCAAGGAAAGAGCGTTCACGTCGCTGCCCTGTTTCCATTCATTTTTCCACCACCACGCACAAGAAACGACAAGACAGGCACCATGGTATGCAGATGCCGAGAAGTGTGTTCAGTTCTGGCTGAACAACTTCTAATCTTGTGTGTGGACTCAACAAGAAGATTATCATCATAAAGACCAATCAAAGGGCAACTTGCAAAAGTTTTTTTTATAAGTTCATAAGTCATAGCGGCAGAGTTATGCCATTCGGCCCATCGAGTCTACTCTGACATTTGATCATGGCTGGTCTATCTTTCCCTCTCAACACCATTCCCCTGCCGTCCCTCTGTAACCTTTGACACCCATACTTATCAAGAAGGTCGGGATCATATCATTCTGCATGGAAAAAGACCCTCAGTGTCATGACAAACTCATTTTCAGGTACCCAAAACATCACCCATCTATTTTCTCCAGAGATGTTGCCTGACTTGCTGAGTTACTCCAGCACTTTGTGACTATAGTGTTTTTCAATACTAGAGAAGCATATAGTTCTCCAACTTTACCTACCAGATTTCCAGTTCCGGTCCAAGTCTGTATCGTGCCCCTTTTGACTTTGCTATCTCAATGCCTGTGTGTATTTAAAAGGAAAGTATTTTATTGAAAAATTAAAACATAGCAGTTCTTAAATGTTGACAAGCACAAAACATGGATAAGTTATAAACAATTGCAGTCAGCGGGTGAGGCAGCATCTATGGAGCGAAGGAATAGGTGACGTTTCGGGTCGAGACCCTTCTTCAGACTGATGTGGGGGCGGGAAGAAGAAAGGAAGATGCGGAGACAGTGGGCTGTGGTCTCAGAAGGGTCATAGAAACATAGAAACATAGAAATTAGGTGCAGGAGTAGGCCATTCGGCCCTTCGAGCCTGCACCACTATTCAATATGATCATGGCTGATCATCCAACTCAGTATCCCGTACCTGCCTTCTCTCCATACCCTCTGATCCCCTTAGCCACAAGGGCCACATCTAACTCTCTCTTAAATATAGCCAATGAACTGGCCTCGACTACCCTCTGTGGCAGGGAGTTCCAGAGATTCACCACTCTCTGTGTGAAAAAAGTTCTTCTCATCTCGGTTTTAAAGGAT
The DNA here is from genome assembly GCF_010909765.2 of Amblyraja radiata. Lineage (NCBI taxonomy): Eukaryota > Metazoa > Chordata > Chondrichthyes > Rajiformes > Rajidae > Amblyraja > Amblyraja radiata. The sequence goes on along the minus strand of NC_045975.1, from coordinate 5,656,811 downwards.
TTCCCCCTTATCCTTAAGCTGTGACCCCTTGTCCTGGACTTCCCCAACATCGGGAGCAATCTTCCTGCATCTAGCCTGTCCAACCCCTTAAGAATTTTGTACGTTTCTATAAGATCCCCTCTCAATCTCCTAAATTCTAGAGAGTATAAACCAAGTCTATCCAGTCTTTCTTCATAAGACAGTCCTGACGTCTCGACCCGAAACGTCGCCTATTCCTTCGCTCCACAGATGCTGCCTCACCCGCTGAGTTTCTCCAGCATTTTTGTCTACCTTCGATTTTTCCAGCATCTGCAGTTCCTTCATAAACAATTGCAATCAAATCAATATGGCTTTATACGAGTTATGTAAAAAAATGTTTCCGATTGAAACGATACACTTCCCAGGTAGAGAGAGAGGGGTTACAATGTTATCAAGACTTTTCTATGAAAACTTACTTTTCAAAATTCTTTGAAGGTTTCCCTCAAAATCTAAAGCCCATTGGTTGAGAGCGCAAGTCGCCAGTGTCACTTTGCGAGCCAGCATTGTGCAAGCGAATGGTTTATCTCTGCTCCGCTGTTACTGCTGGGATGATAAGTAAAGGCTGAGATAAGATTGATTCCGATCTGGGGAAACGCTGCGAGATGCCAGGGTCGCTGCGACTCCAACTACAACATGTAGGTTTCTGCTCCTCTTCCGGGTCAGTTTCACCTCCTCTCTCACCGCCAAAGATCCTATAGCGGAGCCTATAAGATCTTTGCTCAACGCTGCAGGGCAAATTCGCCTTCAGTCCCACCGCAAGTTATCATTTGCTGAACGCAACCGCCTGGCTGGGCAATCCCTCCTTGCAATGTTCCCATTAAATACTTCCCCTTGCCATGGATTTTAAAAGCCCGCCTGGGCGTGTGTGTGTGTGTGATTCCTGTTATTAATCCACGAAGCTTTCACCAGCTGTTTGTTTTGTGTTCCTCGTCATTGCGTTCCCCTCGCCTCTGACTCTGATCGCGTTCATTTACCGCGTCCACACGGTTCAGTAACGTGATCCTAACCTTAACTTCCACCCCCATCTCCACCCTCACCCCAACCCACCCCTCACCCTCACCCCCACCCCCTCAATCCCGACCCTCACCCCCACCCTCCCCACGCCCCCCTCACCCCCACCCTCCCTCACCCCCTCAACCCTCAGCCCCAACCCCTCACCCCCAACCCCACCCTTCACCCCCACACCCACACATCATCCTCACCCCCACCCTCACCCCCCCCATACGCACCCCCACCCCTCGCCCCCACCCTCACACGTACCCCCACCCCTCACACCCACCCCTCACACCCACACCTCACCCCCACCCACACCTCCACCCTCACCCCCACCCCTCATCCTCACCCCCACCCACACCCCACCTCTACGGAGAATGTCTCAGGGGATAAATGTAGGGGAGTTTCCAAGCCAATTTAAGAAATAATACGATTAAAAGCATGAAAATATAAAGTGAATGCACTTGTTTAATAATTGCAGAATTTACCAGAATTGAGTTGGAAAGGAACTCCTATTTTGACTGACACTTACATCTCAACCAATCCGACAATTGACTTGGGACAGAGAGGAACTGCAGATGCTGGTTTACACCGAAGATAAACACAAGATGCTGGAGTGACTCAATGGGACAGGAAGCATCTCTGGAGAGAAGGATCGGGGTCTGAAGAAGCTGCCTGTCCCACTCCAGCATTTCTCCAGCATTTTGTGTCTATCTTAAATAATAGTTAACGATTAGATAGAAGATTAAAACATCATTAAAGATTAGATTAAAGAAAATAGTTTCGATTTTAGTTAAAGAGTTTGTTCACTTTGTGATTGGTCTGTGAAGATAAGGGGAGGATGTGAATGGCTAATTTGGGGATCTAAGTTGATCAATCACAAGCCGGGGTGGGACATAGACTATTATCGTTATTATTGCACAATAACTGTTTGTTTTTTGCGTGTACGTGTGTGTGTACATGTATGTGTGTACGTGTGTGTGTGTACGTGTGTGTGTACGTATGTGTGTGTACGTATGTGTGTGCGTGTGTATATAAATGAAAAAAAAATAGACACAAAAAGATGCAGTAACTCAGCAGGACCGGCAGCATCTCTGGAGAGAAGGAATGGGTGACGTTTCGGGTCGAGACCCTTCTTCAGACTGGTTAGGGATAAGGGAACCGAGAGATATAGAAGGTGATGTAGAGAGATAAAGAACAATGAATGAAAGATATGCAAAAAAGTAACGATGACGAAGGAAACAGGCCATTGTTGGCTGTTTGTTGGGTGAAAACAAGAAGCTGGTGCGACTTGGGTGGGGGAGGGATGGAGAGAGAGAGGGAATGCCGGGGCTACCTGAAGTGAGAGAAATCAACATTCATACCATTGGGTTGTAAGTTGCCCGGGCAAGAGGGATAATCCTCTTGTGATTTGTAAATTGGATGCCATTCAGTGATTCCTCCTGTTCCCTGACTCTACCCCCATGTTTAACCCAGACTCTACTCCTGGCATAACTTTCATTCATTTGTTCTACATCCCGCCACATCACCATCTCTATCTCTCGTCTCCCTCTCCCCTCGACTCTCAGTCTAAAGAAGGGTCCCCACCCAAAACGTCACCTTTCTCCAGACATGCTGCCTGTCCCGCTGAGTTCCTCCAGAACTTTGTGTCTATCTTCGGTGTAAACCAGCATCTGCAGTTCCTTCCAATAGATTCAATTTAAATAATGGTGAGTTACCAATGCAGAATGCTCTTTATTTTACGTAACCTCTTCATAGCATATTTTCAATGTTTGGACTATGATCACAAAGGACCGTAGGCTCTTAATGCCCATCAGAAAATGTCATCCATAACCATTCTCAGAGGAGGGGAGATATTGGGATGCTCATGGATGAAATATCATTTTCACCTCAAAGGCAAATAGAATTTGTTTTATAGATTAGTTTAATAGTTTCATAGATACAGCATGGAAACAGGTCCTTTGACCATTCCAGTCCAAGCCGACCAACAATCGCCTGCCCAAACACTAGAACATAGAAACATAGAAAATAGGTGCAGGAGTAGGCCATTCGGCCCTTCGAGCCTGCACCGCCATTCAATATGATCATGGCTGATCATCCAACTCAGTATCCTGTACCTGCCTTCTCTCCACCAATGTAAAACACTTTGGTCAACGAGAGTTGTTTTTTAAATGTGCTATAGAAATAAAAGTGACTTAGAAACATAGAAAATAGGTGTAGGAGGAGGCCATTTGGCCCTTCGAGCCAGCAGCGCGCCATTCATTGTGATCATGGCTGATCGTCCCCTATCAATAACCCAACTTGACTTGACTTGACTAGTTCTATCCCCCTCAATGGCGGCAAATTACAGAAACCAATTATTCTACAAACCCGCGCGTCTTTGGAGTGTGGGAGAAAACGGGAGCACCCGGAGAAAACACACGTGGTCACAGGGTGAACCTACCAACTTCGTACAGACAGCACCCGTAGTCACCTCGTGGGATTTCTCCTGGTGCTCCGGTTTTCTCCAATACTCCAAAGATGTACAAGTTTGTAGGTTAAATAGCTTATGTAAAATTATAAATTGTCCCTAGTGTGTGGGATAATGCTCGTGTATGGGGTGGTGCAGACTCGGTGGGCCGTAGGGCCTATTTCCGCACTGTACCTCCACAGTCTAAAAGTCTACAGATCATGGCCCTCATCAAAGCACCTGGCTTCATCGACTAAATTGTCCCATTCATTCAACCTGTCCTCCTGATCACTACCTCTCAGTATTTCAAATTTTTTACCAAATAACTTTTATTTTTACGAGGATGTTTCCGTAACCGGCTTCCGTCTCTGCACTAGTTATCCTACGGGATCTTTGGTGCGGAGACGGAAGCCGGTTACTTAAATGGGGACCTTAAATTACCCATGAATCTGCCCATGACCGTTCTACGTCTTTTTCGTCGAGTGGACCATCTTGCTCGCTGTAGGATCTTTGCTTCTTCAGACTGAGATTCAGGGGAGAGGGAGACGAGAGATAAGGTGGGGTGAGGTGTGAAAACAACAGATCAAAGCAGACAATGGTCAAGGAAATGTAGAATGGGGCGTTGTTAGCTGAGGGGAAGGTGACAACGAGGATACAATTCTACAGGTTCACGGTATAGGAGTAGAATTAGCCCATCAAGTCCACTCCGCCATTCAATCATGGCTGATCTCCTCCTCCTAATCCCATTTCCCTGCCTTCTCCCCATAACCCTTGACACCCGTTCTAATCAGTAAAATATCAGTAAAACTAATCAGGACAGTGAAACTTGTCAGAGAATTAGGGTGGGGGAGGGATGGAGATAGAGGAAAAGCAAGGGTTACTTGAAGTTAGAGTGTTAGGCCCATATCCCTCAAAACCTTTCAAGTCCATGCATCTGTCCAAGTGTATGGGTGTGGAAATGGCAGATGGAGTTTAGAGTCATAGAATGACACAGTGTGGAAACAGGCCCTTCGGCCCAACTCCCCCACACCGACCAACAATATCCCAGCTACCCTAATCCCATTTGCCTGTGCTTGGTCCATATCCCTCCACACCTGTCCTATCCATGTGCCTGTCCAACTGTTTCTTAAATGAAGGGATAGTCCCACCCTCAACTACCTCCTCTGGCAGCTTGAGGCACCTCCATACACCCGCCACCCTCTGTGTGGAAAAAGTTACCCCTCGGATTCCTATTAATCCGAGCAAGTGTGAGGTGAGGTAAAACGCAAGGGGAAAATATACAATTAATGGCACAGATGTACATGATGATGAGTCCTGGCAGCATCCACGTGAATCTTATATGCACTCTTTCCATAATGCACGATGAAGATAAGGAATCTTGGGAGAACACACGCACCGAATCCACACCGACCAGCAAGTAGCCATTTTTAATCCTGACCCATGTTATTCCGCCCACACATCCGTCAACACATCTCCGCCCCAATTCTACCACTCACTTGCACAGGAAGGACAATTTACGATGGCCAATTCATCTACCAACCTGCAATCTTCAATGGTTCAACGCTTCGTTATGTCACGTATGCACAACAAGACAAGACAAGACAAGAGACATTTATTGGTACAGTGAAATGTGTTGTCACCATACAGCCATACGAATAAAAAAGAGCACAGAACACGATAGTCTTTAACACAGACATCCCCACACAGTGGAAGCAAAGTTTCCCACTGTGAGGGAAGGCACCAAAGTTCAGTCAAACACAGTGAAATTCTTTTGCACAAGCCACTCATGCATAGTCACTATATTTCGGCACCGCTTAAGGGCAGCACGGTGGCGCAGCGGGTAGAGTTGCTGCCTCACAGCGCCAGAGACCCGGGTTCGTTCCTGACCACGGGTGCTGTCTGTACGGAGTTTGTACCTTCTATCCGTGACCCGCCTGGGTTTTCTCCGGGAGCTCTGGTTTCCTCCCACACTCCAAAGATGTACAGGTCTTGTGTTGGTGTTGGATGTGGGATGGTGTTGGTCTGCGGGGATCGCCAGTCGGCGCGGACCCGGTGGGGCGAAAGGGCCTGTTTCCACGCTGTATCTCTAAACTAAACTAAACGAAAACTGAACTAAACTGCGGATGTTGGTTTAAAAAAAAAGACACAAAATGCTGGCTTAAGGGCGGCCACGGTGGAGCAGCGGTAGAGTTGCTGCCTTACAGCGAATGCAGCGCTGTTAATCGCTGGTCGGCGCAGACCCGGTGGGCCTGTTTCCACGCTGTATCTCTAAACTAAACTAAACTAAACTAAACTCAGCGGGTCAGGCAGCATCTCTGAAGAAATTGGATGGGGGTTGTTTCGGGTTGGGACCGTTCATGGATCGCCTCCTATCCCTGTTCTCCACAGGTGCTGTCTGACCCTCTGTGTTACTCCAGTACTTAGTATCTTTCCAGTGCTGTTATCAATAGGATTTCCAGACCATGCATCATCCTACCACTAAAATCGATCCATACGGCTATTTTCCATTTCAACAGTTCTGTAGCTCTAACTCTCGATCTGGCTGTACTGTTCTCCTCTAAATATTTAAATAGTTCAGTCGGTAAGTCGACTTGAGTTTCCACTCTGTGAAATTGCACCGACAATTTCTGTCGACTCAGCACTTCAGCTGCTTCAAAGGTACGATGGGATGCGTTTGCACCAATGTTTCTGCTGCACCACGAACATCTGAGAGAAGCTCCACTTCTTAGCTTCATTCAAACTTTCAATTGCAAAACACCTACAGCTTGCACAGTGTACAACTCATCAAAACACAAGGTGTTTGGTCTCAGTTTAGCAAGGGTCAAGAGTGTTTTATTGTCATATGTCCCCGATAGAGCAATGAAATTCTTACTTGCAGCAGCACAAGATATGTAAACGCAGTACTCTGTAAACCCACAACAAACAGCAAAAGAAAAGGCTATGATGTTGCAGCAGTAGGGTTGCTGCCTTACAGCGCTTGCAGCGCCGGAGACCAGGGTTCGATCCCGACTACGGGTGCTGTCTGCGTCGACCAGCGATTAACACCTTTCGACATCTCCAATGGAGTGAAGCAAGGTTGCGTTCTGGCCCCTGTACTCTTCAACCTCTTCTTCAGCTGCGTCCCGAGTCACGCACTCCGGAACCTCGACAGTGGCGTGTACCTGAAGTACCGTCTGGACCGATCTCTCTTTGACCTTCGACGACTGAACGCCAAAACCAAGTCGCACGCACGGCTCATTCTCGAAGCCCTTCTTGCGGATGACTGCGCCCTCGTGGCTCACGAGCAGTCCGACCTCCAGTTCATTGTGACCAAGTTTGCAGAAGCAGCACTGGCTTGTGGTCTCACACTCAGCCTCAGCACGAAACAGAAGTCATCCACCAGCCGGCCTCAGACTCTGCAGCACCGCGCCCCGCTGAAAGCCGTGACTCCTTCAAATGCATGGGAAGTGTAATATCATCTGATGGCTCCCTGGACAAGGAAATCTCAACGAGAATCAGCAAAGCCAGTCAAGCACTTGGACGATTGCACGCACGAGTGTTGAACCAACACAACATCAAGCTGTCAACTAAACTCAGTTGTGCTTTCCAGCCTGCTCTATGGTTGTGACACGTAGACCTTGTATAGGAATCTTATTTACACAGAGTTGCGAGTCTGTGGAATTCTCTGCCTCAAGAGGGTGGTGGAGGCCGGTTCTCTGGATACTTTCAACAGAGAGCTAGATAGGGCTCTTAAAGATAGCGGAGTCAGGGGATAGGGGGAGAAGGCAGGAACTGGGTACAGATTGGGGATGATCAGCCATGATCACATTGAATGGCGGTGCTGGCTGGAAGGGCCAAATGACCTACTCCTGCACCTATTGTCTATTGTCAATGGAGCTGGTCTGCACACAGCTAATTCCTGTTATTGGGACAACAATGCTGATGGAAGCTGCACCATGAGATGGGAGAATAAGACTATGTATTGCATTGTCAGTGCCTTTGGGCTGGGCATCTGGAAATCTCGACTACTACCAGATGACCATATTCAACCTCCATTCAAAGACCATGATGGTGAAGCACAATATGGGTGTGTCGTGTGCCCTGCAGTACACCTTTTGACCAGTGCAACATCTCGACTTCAGTATTTCATGCCAACAGTTTTAATTTTTACTTGCCATTCTTTAATTCTATGTCGCATAAAAAAAACAAGTAACATTGTTTTCATGTAATGTTATATTATTTTAAAATAAATATGGAATGTTTAACAAAAAAAATGTCAATTGTCTATTGACACATTGGCTGTAAACCGGCATCTGTAGTTCCTTCACACACAAGACAATAGACAATAGGTGCAGGAGTAGGCCATTCGGCCCTTCGAGCCATCACTGCCATTCAATGTGATCATGGCTGATCATCCCCATCGCAGGGGACAGGCTTCTGACCGACATACACTACAAACCAACTGACTCACATGGCTATCTGGACTACACGTCTTCCCACCCTGCCCCCTGTAAAGACTCCATCCCCTACTCCCAATTCCTCCGCATACGCCGCATCTGCTCCCAGGATGAGACGTTCCACACCAGGGCATCGGAAATGTCCTCGTTCTTCAGGGAACGGGGATTCCCCTCCGCCACCATAGATGAGGCTCGCACCAGGGTTTCAACCATACCCCGCAACACTGCTCTCTCTCCCCATCCCCGCACTCGCAACTAGGGCAGAGTCCCCCTAGTCCTCACCTTTCACCCCACCAGCCGGCAAATACAACAAATAATCCTCCGCCATTTCCGCCACCTCCAACATGACCCCACCACTCGCCACATCTTCCCATCTCCCCCTATGTCTGCCTTCCGCAAAGACCGCTCCCTCCGCAACTCCCTTGTCAATTCTTCCCTTCCCTCCCGTACCACCCCCCTCCCCGGGCACTTTCCGTTGCAACCGCAAGAAATGCAACACCTGTCCCTTCACCTCCCCCCTCGACTCCATTCAAGGACCCAAGCAGTCGTTCCAGGTGCGACAAAGGTTCACCTGTATCTCCTCCAACCTCATCTACTGCATCCGCTGCTCTAGATGTCAGCTGATTTACATCGGGGAGACTAAGCGGAGGTTGGGCGATCGTTTCGCCGAACACCTCCGCTCAGTCCGCAATAACCTACCTGAACTCCCGGTGGCTCAGCACTTCAACTCACTCCCCTCCCATTCCCAATCCGACCTCTCTGTCCTGGGTCGTCTCCATTGTCAGAGTGAGCAACACCAGAAATTGGAGGAACAGCACCTCATATTCCACCTGGGTTGCTTGCGTCCGGATGGCATGAACGGTGAATATTCCAGGTTTTGCTAGCCCTTGCGTCTCCTCCCCTTCCTTAAACCTCGAGCTGTCTCCTCCAATCCCCCACCCCCCCCCCCCCCCCCCCCCCCACCACGCGGGCTCCTCCTCCTCCCATTTTCCTTCCTTCCCCCCCCCACCCCCATCAGTCGAAGAAGGGTTCGGCCCGAAACATGCCTATTTCCTTCGCTCCATAGATGCTGCCTCACCCGCTGAGTTTCTCCAGCATTTTTGTGTACCATCCCCAATCAGTACCCCGTTCCTGACTTCTCCCCATATCCCCGACTCCGCTATCTTTAAGATCGCTATCTAGCTCTCTCTTGAAAGCATCCACCGTCCTCCGAGGCAGAGAATCCACAGACTCACAACTCTCTGTGAGAAAAAGTGTTTCCTCATCTCCGTTCCAAATGGCTTACCCCTTATCTTAAACTGTGGCCCCTGGTTCTGGACTCCCCCAACATCGGGAACATTTTCGTGCCTCTAGCGGTCCAAGCCCTTAACAATCTTATATGTTTCAATGAGATATCCTCTCATCCTTCTAAATTCCAGAGTGTGCAATCCCAGCCGCTCCATTCTCTCAGCATATGACAGTCCCGCCATCCCGGGAATTAACCTTGTAAACTACGCTGCATCTTGACTTCAGTATTACTTTGATGCCAACAGTTTTAATTTTTACGTGCCATTCTGTTAATTCTATGTTGCATAAAAAAGAAACAAGTAGCATTGTTTCAATGAATGTTATATTATTTTGAAATAAATATGGAATGGTTAAACTTTTTTTAAATTTGGTATTGACACATTTGTGTCAATACTTTGGCTGTAAA